>NC_056733.1:1856456277-1856608777 GCF_019279795.1 Protopterus annectens
GATATTATATTATATTTTATTTGGCAGATTGAATGTATTATATTAATTGTTGCTGATATATTATCAGATTTTGTGACATTGATTCATATATGGACTAGACATCTGTATTTTCAGTATAGGTATTTTCAGCTTTTCGTATATTTTTTTGTTTATGCTTATCTTTATTCTAAATACATTTCAATTGTGGATAAAAGGTCGACTACATTCATTCATGTTGTTACTGAAGCTGTTTTGCTGTTGCACTTTATGAGTCCTGTTCTTTTAAGGACTCAATGCTTTTATTGATTAATCAATGTAATTATTCAATTAGGAGTTACTGAGTTTAGTATTTAGACACTGAGATTTGTTACTTGTAGTAAGATCTGAAGAAGCGTGCTATGTCTTGCACGTGAAAGTGCTTATTTAATTTAATAAACATTGGATTTTTTATTGTTCGTGGTGGTCGTGTTCAGTTTTATATCTATTTTGTTTTCGTTTTGGAACAACGACCTTCGGACGGCTACTGGATTACTTTATATATATATATATATATATATATATATATATATATATATATATATATATATCTATACTTTGGAAGGTCAAACTTTCAAAACTTTGAACTTTATATGGTCGAGACCATAACATCAACGTTGTGAAAGTTTGAAACTTCAATAAAAAAAATAAAAACATTTTTTTTTTATGTTTATTGCCCCCCTGTACCCTTCCACACCACATGCTAATTAAATATACCAACTCTGAGATCCCACTACAGTAAACAGAATGGTAAATTTCCCATTCCACACTGTATGGCGATCTCCATTTAAACCGTTTGACATTTCAAAACTTTGATCTTATGATCTCGAACATATGAAACTTAAAACTTCCAAAGTACATTTGTATATATATATATATATATATATATATATATATATATATATATATATATATATATATATATATATACATTTTGACTATGATAGATGTTTTATATTCTGAAGAAGTCCTTAAATTTTTATTGGATGAAAGTGCTAAAAACTTAAGAAATTTCTAAAACATTGGATAATACTGTTTGCATCATCTTTGTAGTTCTTAATTTTTGAAACTGAAATTATTTTTCATGTACTTCTGAAAAAAGATATATGTTTTTAGCTCTAGTTACATTCAAAACTCAATGTAAACTTCCCTGCTAGAATCAGTGACTTTTCACTATACTTTTTGCTGCATGTATCCAAATCACCTTAAAGATTCAGAAGATACCAGGAACATTTTTACACAAGATATCTACATTTACCAGGGTTCAGTGCTTATAAGTAAATAGCCAAGTGCTACTGAAGAGGAACTTTACTGTCACAAGACAGAAATCTGCAATGGACCTTAGACAAGATGAAATGACCCTAAAGTATAAATTGTACATAAATGTGGGTGTGTGAAATAGTGTCTGTGTGTTGTATAAGAAAACAGACTCACAAACACATACGCAAAAACAGAAAAAAAAACGATGATGATAGTTCCAACAAACATGATTTATTGGTAGCACTTTTGTCTACTACAATCAGTAAACTTCTTCAGACATCTACCACACAAGTTTAAAAAACATGTAACCATGACATCACTTCCTGACATTCTTAAAGCTGCATTCCACATAAAATTCACTTGTCAATGCAAATGTTATAAACGCATTTAAATTATAAGATATAAAAATTCAGTGTCAGGATGTGATGTCATGGTTACATATGTTATTTAAACTTGTGTGAATGCATGGTAGACATCTGAAGAAGTTTACTGATTGTAGTAGATGAAAGCGCTAACAATAAATTGTGTTTGTTGGAACTATCATCTTTTTTGTTTTCTGAAGTTTGTTTTAATATTTGGTTAGTTTCAGTTGTTTTTGTAAGATGAATGAAGAAGTTCTGGCATCTGCATCGCTATTTTCACAAAATGGACTTCAGTGAACCTTTAAACAACAACAATGGTTCTATTGCTGAGTTGACTGCTCTTATTCAACAACTGACAGGGAGAGAGGATGATTTAACGAAGAAATTATACGATGCAACTTTTGTGGGACATCCTGTTTTAACAACTGGTGCAATGAATGGTACATATGCCTGAAGAAGTTTACTGATTGCAGTAGACGAAACCGCTAACAATAAATCGTGGAACTATCCTCATCTTTTTTTTTTTTTTTTGTTTTCTGATGTTTGTTTTAATATTTGGCTAGACACATGCAAAAACACTTTTTAACTGAATCAGACTGCACTTACATATATGCATGCATGCACACTCTCACCAGCTGTCACATAGTTTCTTTTTGTGCAGTTTTGTAAGACAAACAGTAAATTCTCAGTTAACCGGCACCCATGGGGATTGGTAGATGCTGGATAACTGTATTTTCTAGTTGCTTGAGAGTTGCTATTAAAAATAGGTCTGACTAATACTGTACCTTATACTATTTGTTTGGTTTGACTTGTTCTCAGGTTGGGAAGAGAGGTAATTTATACTTATCTTCTTTTTTAAAACTCTAAAACTCTAAAACCATAATGTATGTTTCTGCGGGAGAAAACAGAAAGTACAACACATGAAAATTGTAGTGTGTTTCTTCGATTTTTTTTTTTAATGCTGCTTGAGTTCACGTTAACTGAGAGTTTACTGTATTAACAATACTTAAATCTTAACTTAAAAGCTAAAGATGATTAATGTTACATTAAAAAAAACATGTTTGAAACAGATACTTCTATATAATAAGGGGAATTTCATACATATAATGTTTCTTTTTAACAATCATGCATGACTAAGGAAAAGGAAGCATAATACATGTTTCTTTAAAAAAAAAAAAAAGAATATGTAATTTTTTTCATCATAAAATATCTATTTTTATTTCCAGTTGCAGGAGCACTGTACCTTTTGCTCTGGAAATGATGACAAAGAGCAGAAAATAGTTTCCTGACTTTTTAAATAAATGTTAATTCATTTATGCAGTCTGAACTTAACTATGCAAAACTCTGTACTATTACATTCTCTAGTATTATGTTCCTGTGCCATCTGCCATGCAAACTGATTACAACTAAGTGAACTGAGAAACTTCTTTGCCCGAGTCTGCTGCAAAACTGACTAGTGCCCCTTGTGTAGACTCTGTTAGCAAAACCTAAAAAAGGTTATTAAGAATAAATAACAAGAGGTTCTGAAAGAAATGTCTGCAAAATGAATTGTAGTTTATTTTTCACAGACATACTTCAGTTTCTAAATTAGTGCAAGAATATTTTTTCATAAGATAAATTTGAAAGATTATATAACAGATATGGATGGTACCGAATAAATACATTTCATTGAGAAGATATGACTACCATGGATTCTTCTGGCAGCATTATTGATTTTGCTGACCTCAGCTAAGGGAGGTGGGGGTTCTAATTACTTCCCCGTGTCTTATCCATTTCCTCTCATGAAAGTTAGACAGCAGATCCTTGATGTTATCACAGAGCATTTTTTTAAATGGGCTATCTAATGTTTTCTTTGACCCTCCCCTTTCCTGGTTGGCTGACAACTTATAATGTCAAAACAAAACTCAATCAAGTACTTTATCATTCTACCCATTACAAATGCTTGTCTGTAATTTAAGTTTTGTTACCAGCCTGCTGAATGAACCTGCCACTATTAGGGTGTAAATAGGCATTGCAAAATTATTTCCTGGGAAAGTAGAGATGGTCATAGGTCAAGTCCCCACTCCCACCTCATTTTAACAGATGGCCATCCAGCAATGAGGCCATTAAACTCACCCAGAACCTGGTGTCACAGACATAAACCTCCCTTCTGTCCAATCACTACTCCTAGCAGTGCTACTTGACTACACATATAATACTGCAGTTAGTGCCTTTTACTACATGAGGGAGATAATCATTAAAGCAAGCTGTACATGTTCTTGATTATGGTATATGATGCTAATAAAAAATGTCTAGAGGTTGAAAACAATGAAAATTCTATTCAAAATAATGCTTCTTTCCTTCCCTGTCCTTCTATTATTTCATGTCATACTGTGATGCAGATGTCTCAAGTTATTAGTATAAGCACCTTTCATGAGATAAGATCAGTTGTTTGACCCTCACCACTTGCTGGTGAACCAAATGACTAATAAACAACAGAAGCATTCCTTTGGAGCAACTAAGAGTCTACAAAGGACGTCAAGTAGTACAGTATCACATTACAGGGCCAGTTATATGTATGCTGTGGGGCAAGGTTAGCAGCAAACAGCGTGGAAGGAGGTACAGGTCCACAGCAATTAAAATGGTATTGTTTGCAAAATGAAGACTGTAAGAACGGTCAAAAGGAAGTTCCACTGCAGGCTGTCACCAACAATAACTTTTTTTTTGTTATTGACAGATTTTCAAGCACATAGATAAATAGCAGAGACATTCATATATTAAACATACTTGATTTAGAACATTCTGAAATATACTGCATTTGCAAATGACCAAGGCAATGTGTCAATGAAAATTCATACACAGTTCAATATGCATGAAGCCAAGAACAAAAAACATATATGAAGAAAAAAAAAATATGGATCTCAAAGATGCATGATTCAGTCCCTGGTTATGTTTTACAACACAACCCCACCGGATGCACAGTAGCAAGGGCCACCCATACCCTGCCCAAGACCCAGCACATGGTGATTTTCTTCTACATCTTTGAATAAACATGCTGATGTTTTGTTTGTCTGCATGAATATTCATACAAGATTTCCACAAGAAAAAGACAGGATTGGATACATCGGCAAAGTTTTACAGCAGCATTTCTTAATACACAGTCTCAGTAACTTATGTGAATGCTGGCAGGATGTGCAGACTTGTACAGGGAGCATCTCAGCCAAGAACCAAGTAATGTGAAACAACAGCTCTTTGAGCTATGCCACTGTGTTGTTGTTCAGAAACAGCCTTGTGTCCAACAGTGCCACCTGCCTCTTAGTCACTATTTATTAAGGAAGAACACCCTCCTGGTAGGTTAATGTGTTAGTGAGGATGTTAAGGTGTTTTGCTGTAACTTTAAGGTTGGTTGCAGCTGTCCTACTTCATTTGTGGTAAAGAAAATATAAAGGGACCTGATGTTATCTTAACAGAGTACTTTGAATGCTGGCTGCCAGTGTGGAAAAAATGCAAGAAGGCCTTGGGATACATAGAAAAGGTAGCTGCTTAACCAACAAAATCTGCATGGCATGTCAGTCATGCATTATTTGCATGCCACATCATGGACCCTAGGCATGTTAATCACTCTGGCCACACCCATTTCTGCACAAAATGACCGGTGGGGTACTGTTGTAAATCAAAGCCCAGTCCTTTGACATAGGGAACATAGTATGCTATCTTTAACTGGAACAACAGACATCTATAATTATAAAGATATTTGGAAGAAGGAAAAGATCCCTAGAGTGGGGTATCTTAAATTTCCTAAAATAATTTAAAAAACAGATAGAAACAAAACTGTCAGTGATAAAGCACAAGTTAAAATTTGAGAGCTAAAGTTAAGAATTAACAATAAATTAAAAATTAAGAATTTTGAGTAGAGTCAGGCTTGAACTTTATATATTGTGAACAAACTTATAATAAATTAGTTTATTACTCTCAATACCATGTCAACAATTGTGAAGCACTTGATAATTTACATATACCAGCACTAGCTGGATACTGGAACATTGTTGTTTGGCTTATTTCAAAGGGGAGCAAAGTAGAAACCCAAATATGTCACAATCTCTACCTTATTTCTCCTTTGTGCCAAAGATAGTCCAGCCCATGATGTTGTTTGAAGCAACTGCCAGCATTCTATAACATGAGCAGGGATGTTGTTTGAAGTACCTGCCAGCATTCTACAATCCAAGCAGGGATGTTGTTTGAAGTACCTGCCAGCATTCTACAATCCAAGCAGGGATGTTGTTTGAAGTACCTGCCAGCATTCTACAATCCAAGCAGGGATGTTGTTTGAAGTACCTGTCAGCATTCTACAACCTGAGCAGGGATGCTGTTTGAAGTACCGGCCAGCATTTTACAACCTGAGCAGGGATGCTGTTTGAAGTACCTGCCAGCATTCTACAACCTGAGCAGGGATGCTGTTTGAAGTACCTGCCAGCATTCTACAACCTGAGCAGGGATGCTGTTTGAAGTACCTGCCAGCATTTTACAACCTGAGCAGGGATGCTGTTTATTGTACCTGCCAGCATTCTACAACCTGAGCAGGGATGCTGTTTGAAGTAACTGCCAGCATTCTACAATCTGAACAGGGATGCTGTTCCAAGTAAATACCAGCATTCTACAACCTGAACAGGGATGTTGTTTGAAGTACCTGCCAGCATTCTAAAATCTGAGCAGGGATGTTGTTTGATGTACCTGCCAACATTTTGCAGCCTGAGCAGGGATGCTGTTTGAAGTACTTGCAAGCATTCTACAACATGAGCAGGGATACTGTTTGAAGTACCTGCCAGTATTATACAACCTGAGCAGGGATGTTGTTTGTAGTAACTGTCAGCATTCTACAATCTGAGTAGGGATGTTGTTTGAAGTATCTGCCAGCATTCTACAACCTGTACCGGGATACTGTTTTAAGTAGCTGCCAGCATTCTACAACCTGAACAGGGATGTTATTTGATGCAACTGCCAGCATTCTACAATCTGAGCAGGAATGTTGTTTGAAGTACCTGCTAGCATTCTACAACCTGAGCAGGGATGCTACTTGAAGTGACTGCCATCATTCTACAACCTGAATAGGAATTTTGTTTGAAGCACCTGCCAACATTCAACAACCTGAGCAGGGATGCTGTTTGAATTAGCTGCCAGCATTCTGCAATCTGAGAAGGGATGTTGTTTGAAGTAGCTGCCAGCATTCCACAATCTAAGTAGTGTCCTCTACTTTCTAATGCCCAGTGATGTATTTTTTTGCCATAAGCGGCATAATTGTTAATCTGTTCTGGGGAGTAAAAACAGGGAAGAATCCAAACATAACTATGACTTTTCAGGTATCAAGGTGTATGACTCAATGTCTGTCCAGTTGTTCCCCAAACCCCCCCCTCCAAGACTCTGAAATTAGGTGGCAGCTGTAAGATATACATACCCAAATTGGAACAGAGCCACCTTTATGGTAACTCCATCATTTCAGGTATGATGTTTGTTTGGATGAACTGACTTTTGGCATAAAAGTGATAATCGCTCTTCCAAGCAAATAATTTCCATTTCAGGGAGGTGAGTATTCTAAATATGTCTCGCACTACACATTTGGGTATCTGTCAAACTTTTTCTTGTCTTTTGCAAGTATAGTTGTCCTAGAAACATTAAATACTGGCATTCCCTATCTTCTTGTGGATCTCAGTATTTGCAATGAATTCCATGTGCTGAAAAAAAGGTTCTGATTTGATTTGAGGTCTATTAAACAGTGATGACTACATAGAGGTAATCTGAAAAAAGAAATAGCTGTGTATAAGTTAAAGATGATATTGTGTCACTATATCATCCCATTTCATAAGCCTTCCCTTCTAATTGAACTGAAATGTTAAGATCAAACTCCACTTTTACCATGATTGAACAGGAAAGGATGAACGAAGGTGGGAAATTTGGGAAGGGTAAAATAAGGAAAAATGAAAAAGGGAATATATTTGGCCTTGTCTGTTTTCTGGAGGGTGGTAACCAGCCCCTTGTAAATTGTGTTTAAATACTGAGAATATGGTAAAATGGTGGAAGTACTCCAATGCAATTATTCAAAGAAAAAGGAGATTATTTTGCATTACATATCTGACAGAATGAAAACAAGTGGGGAGTAGATGTAAATCTAGAGTACCTGGTGGAGAAGTCATTCATGGGTGTGGGTGCATAGAGGCATAGACATCTAAAATAAACTTCAAAAGTGAGGCATGCCTAGCCCACAAAGTACAGTTGTGTACACTTACCATAAATGTAGATGTTGAAGTGTATTCACTGTTGCAATCATCACCTGTAGGTTATCCCTGCTGTGGTAGCCCTTGGCCAGCCTGAATACCAGAGTCAACGTTTTTCTGCATCGGCTGCTGTTGCTTGTTGACATAAAGTAAGGCAGCCAACACCATTACAACAGTTTGTCTTGACCTAACCAGTCAAGAGCCCCAGGAAATATGGTAAGGGTGACCTGGTGGCAAAAAGCCACCATAAGAATCGTATGTCTTCCTAAGAAAAGAGGATATAAGGGGGAAGGAGGGAGAGAAACCAGGACTGCAACAGTGAATACACTCGAACATCTACATGTGGTTCACTGTTGCAGTCATCACCTGTGGGAGGATTTCCAAAGCTGAGGATAGGGGTGGTAGGATTAGTAATAGGCTTAGGCCTGGGTCAGCATGTCCTGCAGAACTGCATTGGCAAACCCTGCCCTAGCTTTAGAGAAAAGAGGAAGATGATAATGCTTAGTAAAGGTGTGGACTGAAGTCCAGGTGGCACCTTCCAAAGTTGTCCCTGGTGGGAACTCCTCTCAGGAATGCTGTGGAAGTAGAGGCTGCCCTAGTGAATGGGTGTGAATAGACTTATGGGGTGGTTTCCCATGAAATCTGTAGCAGAAATGGATGCAGTGTGATATCCATTTGGAGATGGTTTGCTTGGAAATGGTTTTCCCCTTTGCCCCTGGGGAAAAGCTGACCAGCAGTTGGTCTTTTTTCCTGAAGGCTTTATTACAATCTAGGTAGTATCTGAGCTGTCTGGGCACATCTAGGGAGTGCAGATTTCTTTCCCCCTTATTATGAGGGTTAGGGAAGAAGTTGGGTAGATATATAGCCTGGTTGAGACTCACATTAGATACCACCTTGGGCATAAAGGAGGGGTTAGTCTTCAGGGAGACGCTGTCTGCATGGAAAATGATGAAAGGCTCAATGGCCATCAATGCCTGAAGTTCTGAAACCCTTCTGGCTGAGGTGATGGATTTTAATTGAAGAGAAGGAGAGGACAGAATTTAGTAACTCCACAAGATAGTCCAGGATAAGAGGGATGGAAGGATGTGAGGAACTGCCCCCTCTGGAATGGTTAAAGGAGCAGAATCTTTTCCATTTTCCTGCATAAGATTTTCTGGTGCTGGGCCTTCTGGCCTCTGTGATAATGTCTAGGACCTGTTTGCTTAACAGGGGCCCCTTGTTTGCTTTTAGGATATAAGCCATGCTGTCATTTTGAAAGTCTGCAAGTCCAAGTGCAGCATCCCCCCTCCCCCCCCCATCTGAGTCAAAAGGTCTGAGATGAGGGGAAGCTGCCTGGGAGGCTGAGATGTCAGACTGCACAGTAAGGGGTACCAATGCTGCCTGGGACAATCTGGACAAATGAGGATGACCTTTGGCCTCTCCTCCCTTATCTTGATCAGTACCTTGGGGGATAAGAGGCAGAGGAGGGAATGCATAAACAAAGAGAGAATTCTAGGGGAAGGTCAAGGCATCCACCTTCCACGCTAGGTGGTGATACTCCCTGGTACAGAAATTTTCCAACTGGGTGGTTGAGGTGGGAAGCAAAGAGGCCCACCTCCAGAGTTCCCCACTCCTGAGTGACTTGCAAAAAGCTTTTTCTGTGCAGCTGCCATTCGTGGCAGTCCAGCAAGTTTCTGATTAAGTGGTCTGCCAGGGAGTAGTTGATCCCTGCCAGGTATTGGGCTATTAGGTGCAATCCCATGGGGCAGGTTGTCAGCAAGAGGTTCATGGCTAGCCTGCACACAGGGTAAGATTGGGTCCTTCCCTGTTTGTTGATGTACCACATTACAGTGGTGTTGTCTGTTTTGATAAGGAGGACCCCTGGCCTGAGATGGGATTTGAAGGATATCAGGACCTTTTGTACTGCCATCATTTCCTTCTGGTTAATGTGTAAGGGAAGGTGCTGGGCATCCCAAAGGCCTTGGGTGCACCTTTCTGCCAGGTGAGCACCCCAAGCAATGTCTGAGGTGTCGGTGGTGATGGTCTGGCTGGTAGGGCAGAGGATGAAGGGGAGACCCTTGTTCTTGGCACAGGCCCTTGCCCACCAGAGAAGTCGGCCCTTATACAGGGGATCAGAGGGAGATGGGTCTCTAGAGACTGAGAGTGCTGACACCAACGGTTCTTTAGATACCACTGAAGTTTCCTCATGTGGAGCCTGGCCAGAGGAATTAGAAGGATGCATGATGCCATGTACCCCAAAGCTTGCAGGAACTTCCTTACTGTAAGGTAACTTCTGGAAACCAGCTGAGTAAAGTAGAGCGGCAGGATGCTCTGCTTTTCTGGTGATAGGAAGGTCATTTGAGATGCTGGGCCAGCAGTGCTCCCAGGAAAATGATCCTCCTGGAGGGAGTCTGTTTTGATTTATTTTCATTGATGGTGAACCCTAAGGAGCTTAGGATGGTTTTGACAAACAGGAGGTCCTAGAGCAACTTTTCTTTGCACTCTCCCTGAATGATGCAGTCGTCCAGATAAGGGTAAATCTGAATATTTTCTGTCTGCAAAATGTTATGACCGGGGCTAAGCATTTGGTGAATACCCTTTGGTGCAGTGGATAAGCCAAAGGGTAGTGCAGAGAACTGAAAGTGTTGTAAGCCTGCCCTGCAGCGCAGGAATTTCCTGTAGGATTCCCTTATGGGGATGTGGAGGGAGGCATTCTTTAGGTCTAGGGTCACTAACCCGGCATTGTTTTGTCAGCATAGGCAGCAGCTGCTGCGAAGTTAGCATTTTGAATTTGGGGACCACCAGGGAGGTGTTCAGAATGGATAGATTCAGGATGGGGTGCCAAATGCCCTCTTTTCTGGGAACAAGGAATAGTCTGGAATAAAAGCCTTTGCCTGTTTGGTCTGTGGGAAAAGGTTCTACTGCCCCCTGGGATATGAGAATTTGGACTTGTTTTAATGCCTCTGCCCATTGATTTGGAGGTAAGTATTGGTACCCTCTTGGAATTGGGAGTTCGTTGAAAGAGAATTTGTATCCCTGAAAAATGACCTTTAAGACCCATTGGTCTTTGGTTACAAAAAGCCGATTTTCTTTGCAGAGGAAGAGCCTTCCTCCTAGCTTTTGTTGAGTGAAAGGAAGGCGGCGGTGGGGGGTCATTGAGAAGTTTTGCCTAGAAGGATTGCTTAGAACTCCCTGCCGTAGTGGAGGAGGTTTACTGTTTGGTTCTCTGCTGTCCCTGGGATAAAGTCCTGGGTGGTCTGTCCCTGCGGGGCTTACCTTACCCCTGTCTACTAGGTGCAGGAAAGGAAAAGTGCTTAGAGGATTAAATTCGTGCTGAACCTGGGAGGTTGGAACTGAAAGAAATCTTTTACTGTTTGCACATATTTTACTTTGTTTTCCATCTTTTTAAGCTCTTCTTCTGCTTTAATTCCAAACAAGTGAACCTTATCCAAGGGTGCATCAATTCATTTAGACTTGTCATGATCAGAGAGAGGTTGTTCCTTCAACCATGCATGTCTCCTAATAACAGATCCTGACACTGCTGCCCAGCTTGAGGCTTCTATTCGCAGTGCAAAGAGTGTTTGGCCACTTAATAAGTAGAGTGCAGTAAATCTGCTAACTCTTTAGAATTGACGCAGCCAGGAAAGGAAGAAATCTTTTGTTTTAATAGTTCCAAAGTGTGTTGTTGATATTTTAACATATGGAACTGACAGTTGAGTGCTCTGACAGCTAAGGTTGCAGAGGTGTATACTTTTTTACCCCATCTGTCCAGAGCTCTGGATTCCTTGTCAGAAGGGATAGGATTCTTTGCAGAACTAACTTTAGCTCCTTTTGGTCCCTGTGTAATGACCTCCGGGATCTGCATCAGGATTTCTGTACAGGTATTTGTAAGAATCCAGCACTCTGTAATACCTGTCAGATTTAGTGGAAACAGGTGGGAGGGCATCAGGGGCTAAGCTGGATTCATGGAAAACATCATCCACCACTTCTAAAATATGGGGGATGGCCAGGGGGTCTGTGCTGGGGCAGGTCTAGAAACTCTCTCTGTCTTTTCCTAGACTGAGGAAGTCCTAAGATTCCAAGTGGAAATGTTCCCTAAGGGTGTGAGGGGTTTCCCCAAAGGAAAGGTCTTCTAGTGGGGAGACAGAAAGAATGGATTCCTCTGCATCTGAGTCTGTATAGGCAGTAAGAGGCTGGTGTTCCTCTTCAAAAACAGAATAATCAGGTTCCTCAGAATTTGGTCTGACAGTATCTCAGGAGAAGGGTGTTGTTTCCTTTTAGAAGATGTGGCCTGACTACCCCTGATAAGGCAGGTAAGGTTCTCCGCTATCTTAAGCATTTGTGCTTGGGGTAGTGGAGCAGGGGTAAGATGGAGACTAGATTCAAATTTTCTAGGAGTGGCCTGGTTTCTAGACCTAAGAGTATCCATTGGTCTGAGAGAAGTGGTAGATAGATGAGAAGACATCAGTTTCTGTCTAGAATCGGTAGTGCGAGAGGCCTCCTCGGAAGCCAGTGCCTGCTGCAGACCTAACCGAGGCAGAGCCGACCAAAGGCTTGGAAGATGAATAAGACTTCTGCGGCATACCAGACTCAGAAAGAGTCTTGGTAGAGGCCTGCATAGATATCATATCGGGCATCAGGGGCTGTGAAAGCACCTCACTGAATTCCAGAGAACTGACGACCTGCTTACCGGTAGCATCGTTGGAAGGCCTAGTCTTGTGTGGTCTGTCTCTATCTTCATCTCTACATTTTTTTGGAATGTCTACTGATTGCTGGCTGACAGATGCCATTTTGGAATGCAAAGATGGAAGATGAAAATACCTATCTAAAATAAGAGTTCTATGACAAATGGTTCTCGCGTTGAAGAGGGCACAGAACCAGCAAAGGGGGACATCATGGTCTGGGTCTGCACAAGCGATGCCATACGAATGGAAGTCTCAGTGTGGGATCTGCTTTCCACAGGCGAGACAATTGTTAACTTTTTCTGACATCGGTTAGTCCAAGAAAAAAGGATCCCCAATGGGGTACTTAGCCTTAGACGTTTTCAGCTGAAGATTTGAACTCTGGTAGCGACCGACTGGCAAACTTACAAATTGCTTCTGCTATGAGCTCCATGGCAAAAAAGACTGATGTAATGAAGTCGGCTGTCTTGCTTTATAGCACTGACAACCTGACGTCAGTCAACAAGCGACAGCAGCCAACGCTGAAAAACTTTGACTCTGATATTCAGGCTGGCTGAGGTCTACCACAGCAGGGATAACCCAGAGGTGATGACTGCAATAGTGAAACACGAATAACATCATGCAGTTGAAGTACATAGTAGACATCCTATGCACCTCGAGGGTAACAGGGGACACACAGAAATTTGCTGAATTTGCTTATCCCATTTCCTTAGAAGAGACGAAGGGAGCCTCAATAGTAGATTCATAGTCTCATATATTGTTTGTAGGCTAATGACCCCAGGGAGCCTTTCTATGCCTAACCAAGTTTTTCCCAAAGAATAATGGTGTCTTGTATCTGAATAGGACATTGAGAGCCTGGAATTTATAACATACTTCTATCCATAAGGGGCATGTGTGCCAGGCTCAATGTAATCTTTCGCATATTTCCCATCCACTGGTCTAGGTTATGCTCACACTGGGTAAAAGACAAACTCACCTTCACATGGATGGGAAGCCTGTTCCATAGGTGGGATAGTCTCTGAGACACATCTGTCTCTCCAGCATGTTCTATTTAAGTCACAGACAAAATTCAGGTCCTTAGACCTTGTATTTTTGGTAGTCTTTGACTTATAAATATGTAGGAGGTTTGTAAGTCTGGAGTTTGCAGATGCCTTGTAAGCCAGGTACAGATCACCCCTCAGCAATCTAAAGAAGACTGAATAGAGAGAAAGGGCTTTAACGTGTTCTGCATAAGGCAGGTTTGTTACACCTTGTATTCTCTTTGTAAGGAACCACTGAGGTCACTCTAGTTGCTGCATATGCCTGTTGAGGTACACACCAAAGGGATCACTGTACTCTAAGATTGGTCTGATAAGGGCTGAGTGCAATGGTATAATCACCTGTTTGGATCTAGATGCCATGTCCTTATTTATAAGTTGTACAACATAAAAGGATTTCCTCAAAACTCTGGCCATTGGCGGTTGAAGGTAAGGCTACTGTCTATGTGCATACCCAGATCCCTGACTGCTGGGTCAGCTCTTAGGGGCATATTATCAGCATGGTAATTAGCCAGAATGGTTGACTTCCCAAAGGGTACAATTATGCATTTCTTAGCATTCAGTTTAAGAACATGGCTTTGGCACCATTTGTTAGAGACAAACATTCTTGAAGAATGCCACTGTTTGCAGGGAGGTCAATGATAACCACCAGCTTGCAAACTTAGTCAGCCATAAACCCTCAGCTTTTGCTTCCATTTCAGAGAAACAGATGACAAAAAGGAGTGGGTCTAGTAGTGCCCTGGGGGACTCTGTTAGTGACTGGCCTCTTGGTGGAGGTGGCCTCCCCTATTTTGACCTCCTTGGTCCTGGCCTCCCCTATTTTGACCTCCTTGGTCCTATCAGTGAGCCAGTTTGCTATCCAGTGGGTGATAAAAGAGTTTATACCTAAATTAATGAGCTTGCTTATAATGCCTGAATCAAAAACCTTGACCAGGTCAAGGTAAGCTGTGGGCACAGTCTTACCTTCACCTAATGCTTTGGTAACGCTCTCAAAAAATCTACCAGATTTAATAGGCATGAGCTTCCTTTAACAAAGCTGAACTGTGATGGGTTCAGAGTTTGCAGGTTACCTATGTTCTCATTTATCATGTCCATGATGATCCTTTCTATAGCCTTACATTTGAGGCTGATAAGATTTAAGGGCCTGTAGTTACCTGGATCAGTGGTTGGACCTCCTTTATGCAGGATCGACTGCAGCCATCTTCCATTCCTTGCGCACAAAAACCTGACTGCAGGCTCCAGTTGAAATGTGATTCAGGTGGGCCAGAGACATCATGTTTCATGCTGTTTATTAAACATGCTGGGAATGTTATCGGGACCCATCGATGCAGTGCTTTTGGTTGGAAAGTGTATTGATGACCTGTTCCCTAGTAATGGTTGGGGGAATTGTGGTATGCAGTATTTCCTTTCAAATTGTAGAGGGAGTGGGGGGTGGGGAGATTTGAGCTGAACCTGTAAGCCAAAACGTTGGCAATTGCCTCCGGTTCAGTGTGGGTGATCTATTTACAATAAGTTCTTCCCATTTGTATGCAAATCCCTTGAGGTTACAAACATAGCTGTAGAAAGTTTTTTGGTTGTTCTTTGCCTGAGAAACTATTTTTTTCTTCAAAATTAACCACTGAAGAATTAATTAACCCTCTTAGCTGCCTATTTAGATTGGTTGGTGGTTTTTAGTATGTATGTCTCTGTTTCTCCTGTGCCTAGCCAAGATTTTTTTTGATGTTGTACAACTTGTTTAGGTTTATATTGTGATTACACCAGGGTGGCTTGCCTTTTCAGCTTGTCTTATTCTTAATATAAGTGGGCACAGCTCACTCTATACAGGTATCAATATGGCTGTACAGAGATATTGTAAATAGTCAGTGTATTCTATGGTGTTTGCTGGTTTTGGTAGTGCTTGCCATTTAGCCAAGGTGTTGCTTCATAGAGAGGTTAGCCTTGGAAGAGTTACTAAAGGTTTTAGTTTCACTGGATCCCTGGATGACTTATTATTTCAAATAATACCGCCTTACAGTCCGATCTGACAAGCAAAGACATTACATTTGATGAGGAACATTAGCTCCACATGTTTGTGATTACATGGTCAAGGATGTTTGTACCCCGGGTAGGAAAATGGACTAACTGTTCCAGGGTGTTGGTATTAACAAAGTTTAGGAACCAGTGGGCTTGTGCACTAGAAGTGGTTTAGGATTCTCAATCTGTAGAAGGGTATTTGAGCTCACCCACGAATATCATATTGAGTTGAACTGTGAGGTACTCTAGTGCATTCACATAGGTAGTATGGGTTTCCTGGGACATGGAAGGGGACCTATATGTTGCAAGGATATGGTATCCCTGTTTATGGTGAGGTGTATATGTATGAGGTCCAGTGGGTCATGAACTTTAACTAGTCTGGATGTGAAGTTGGTTTTAATATAGACTGAGACACCTCCACCTTTAGATCCCTCCTGTACAGTAGCTGGTTTAAAGATGTGAAAGGCATTATAACCTTGCATTGCTTAGGTACTCTCCACAATTTTAAACCATGTCTCCTTTACTCCATGATGTCTACCCTCTCCAGGGAGAGGAAGGATTGCAAGGAGTGGAGTTTCTTGTTAAGACTTCTAGCATTGAACAGTACCACCTTCAGATATTCCTTCATAGGTTCAGTTAGCAGGTTTATCAGTTTGGCATTGCCTAAAAAGGGCACTATGAGGGAGGAAAAAGTCTTTGCCAATATCCGAAAGCCTAGGGGGGGATAAGTGCAGACCATCCCTGGCAAAACAGGGTGGTCTGTCAACCATGTCCTCTCAGACTGTCAAATATTGTACCCTCCTGAAATGACATCAGAGGCTAAGTCAAATGTTAAAAATCAATCATTTTCTGTTGGTAATGTGGCATCATCCTTGCAGAAGGTAGTATACTGCTCAGCACTAGGCTCATACCTGTCTGAAACACATAATTAGTGAACTCGATCATTTCTCACTTCATATAGTCAAGGGAGGTAACTCTCACATTATTCACACTCACATAAACTATTACAGATTCATACTGGCACCTGTGGTTCAATAATCTGAGAGCATGTGAGACTTGATGAATCCTAGCCACAGAAAGGCAGTTAATCGTGGCTCTATTCTTAGTCAGTGTGGTGATGACATTGGTGTGCCTCACTATAGAATCGCCAATGAGCAGGAAATTTGGCTGTGGGTTGGTTTGCCTTAAGAGCTTAGCAGTAGAGACACTGGATACAGTGTTACTATGTGTAATTGTGGGTGGTACTCTGTTTAGGTGAAGGCTGTGGACCCTTCCTTTGATTTTACTGTGCAGCATGTGTTAGTGTTTTAGGAAGGTAACCCATAAGTGCCTCAGCATAAGTAGTTTTATGTATAGGGTACATTATAAGATATAAGAGTCTGGGATACAGGATCATCTTAATCAAGAGTTATTCAAATGAAATGTTCCAGCTGCCCCATTCAGTCACTTGGAGGATTTGTGAAATGTTGCCTGTGTTCACCTCTCAGGTTATTGCAGTACAAAATGTGAGGGTAACTCCAAAATAATAGAATATTGAAGGATTCAAATCAATATGAAGGTGTGCCACAATCTACCTAAACTGCAGAGATTTAGGCATAAAGAAGTCTGACGTAGTGGTGTTCATCTTGTATTCTGAATATTCCCTCCAATTTTGAAGGATGCCCTAACATTCTCACTTAGAGGAAAATGGCTTAGCAAAACAAAAAGTACAAGATCATCTGCAAGAGGGCAATACCTCATTGTGCAACAAGCAAGGGATTTGGAGGCCGACACATCTCGTACGTTTCTATTAGAGCTACTGCTGTTGGTTTGATACCCAGAATAAATAGCAAAGGAGCCACAGAACAGGCTTGTCATAGCTTGTTTGCAATTCTGTAGGGTTTGGGACAGAGAAGAACCCAGTATGACCATTGCTGTTACACTGTGGTGCACTGCTCACATAGCTGTTAAAAAAACTGTCCAGGAAATGAAATGTTGTTATACATTGTCAAATGCTTTTTCTGTGTCTAGAGGAGGGAATTGGGGCTCTTTCAAGCCACAGGGCTGCTCTAAGAATATTGTGGAAAACAACATGCATTTTAATATTCCCTACCTGGTCTCAATGGATTAAGGCAGGGAAGATGGGGTCCAGCCTCATAGCCCATATTCCCATGTACACCTTACTAACAACAAAGTTCTTGTTTGGTTACTCCGCTAAATGTGAACAGCCATTTTTACTATTTTGAACTCGCGCACTGAAGAGAAGGAAAGAAAATAGGAAAAAGGGTTTAGATAATGCGGTATTACATCTGTGGCAGCTTATGATGAAGACAATGAGCAAAATAAAGATGCTACTGGCTAATACAAATGGTAGTCACTGCAACACAATGTTCATCTGGGGTACTAAAGGGAATGCTTAACAAAGATCTTCAAAGGGTCAACAAGCATGTGTGAGTAAATAAAATGGAGCACCTCTTTTAAAGCTCCACAGATATTTAACAACATTTTACCAGGATGCAAAGTGACAAGTAAATTATTTTACTGGTTGTGGGGAAAACACATTACTATTTCTGTGTGTCTGTGTTTTTTTAATACTGTTAAAGGTCTATTTGTATTAAACATCTGTGAATCATTTTTGTTTGCAGTCTTGCTAAATCACTAGGAAGCATGCAGCAGTTTATGTTTTTCTCACAGCTCTTTCAAAAATATCACTAAACTGGTCCAGTGTGAATAAAATTATAGAATGAATCAAATACAACAAATAAACTGTTCTCACCTGCTGCCTCACTCCCATATTTACTACTAAAATTAATCCACATTTACTTTGCTAATTGTGTTAATAGTACTTCTGCAGTTATTTGTGTTTGTGAATCAGATATGTTTTATTTATTCATTATTTATTTTGTAAATTTCTTTACCCAGGCTGTGTATGTAAATGGTCTATTGTGATCATTGTACTCATCTAGTAAACAAACTAAATATAATAAAATAAACTAAAATAAAACAGATACTTAAAAGTAATGGAATGTTGTGAAAATGAGTGTGATACCATAACAGATTTTTTGTATTCAGAACTGGTTGGCAAATAATCCTGTTTATATGTAACAAATAGCAGTGGGTCTTGTCATATAATGTAATTAAGCCTCACATGATAGCTGATGCTTCTTAAACGGCTCTGCAGCTATTTGAGGGACAGAATGTATACCCTTCATTAAAAATGCAAATGGACATCTTAAATGTAATCTGGGATCTGTTTTGAGTGATTACTCTTAAACAGACATAAACAATGGCCAACTGTGTTTTGCTGGTGTTGCTCATGTAGGAACCATGGTATACTATAGCAATAACCCACGCCTGGGTGTGGGTAATGCTGGATTTACCCACGGTTGGTGTAGTTTAGTCACAAGGGCAAAGCCCGAGTGGCCAAACAAAGCCAACCATGGGTAAATCCAGCATTACCCACACCCAGAAGTGGGTTATTGCTATTAAACAATGACATTATTTAAGAAAAAAAATAATTACTTTTCTTAAATAATGGCATTGTATAATGCCTCCTTGCTGCCCTTCCGCAGCTGTCTAGCATTCTGCGGCAGTTCTGATGTACTGCGCATGCGTATGCCTACACAGTACATTAGAGCTGTGGGCAAAAGCAACAGAGAAAGCAAGATCTCCATTGCTTTTTACAAAGTGTTTCGCTATGTTAAATGGGTTTAACATAGCGAGACAGCTTTTAAGAGAGGAAAGGATAACTAATACACAGAGTAAAGTACAATTTCCCTTAAGTACACACAGAGATTACAGTCAGTCTGGGGCTGGTTGCTCTCTTGCTCACCAGGTCCCCAATAAGACTCCCCACTGCCACAGCTATAGGGTCCAGATTTCAGCCTAGCTGGACAAGCTAAAACCTCCAGTACCCTCTCTGGCCAACCAGTGCTTTGTGTCCCTGCCAAGTAGCTGACACACCACACACACACACACACTTTGAGATAAGTATTTATACAACTTCACAGACACTCCTGGGAAAGGCTGACACAGATTCTCCAGCTGTGTCCCTTTACCCAGACCATACGGTAGTAATCCCTGCCACCACCCAGCTAATAATATCAGCTAGTAAAAGGCCCTTAAAAGGGTGTCAAATTATTACTGTGCAATATTATTATCCAATGGTAATGCGACTAACAGTCAAGGCTTACTTTAGAGTGGCCTATTACAATAATCTCTATAAATATGCAATGTAATCTAGAGCTTATCTCTACACAAACCAGTCACAGGTAGAAGGTTTTAAAAATATTTAATAATAAATAATTAAAACACAAGACAAAACTACTATACCACAAAGATATCTAAGAGTTCAGAGATCACACATAAACTTAAAATAATACAGTAGGACAAGTCTGATTTCAAAGAAAAATACCTAATTCATCTTTACTAGCTTTAATTATTCCTACAAGAAGTCACAGTGCTAGAAACTTACATGTGAGCTTAGGCAGAGTGCTGAGTTAGATATCCAAGATCAACATGCTCCCAGTCTGTTGTGAGAAATAGTATTTAAACATTACTAACAAACATGTCTCTAAGGCCCTCTCAAATTACATCATTTTTAACACTTAGTCTGGAGTTCTCAGACCACAAACTGCATTATTTAGCAATATAACACATGCTCAGAAACTTACAACAATGTAAGCCATTTCACATGTATACTCTAACAGAAACTAGAGCAATAAAGCACATTCCACATCTAAATTCTGGTCATAAACTTTAGCCTTAAAGCAATGGGCATGAAACCTTCATCTGGATGCAGTGGAGTCGAATTCTAACATGAAAGGGCCAGAACATGTTTCACTGGGCCATTAGAGTGCAATGTTGTCACATATTTTGCAGTTCCACATTTCATTGTATTCTTTTACACTCCAGAAAACATGCCTGTACTTTAACATTTATTTACAAATGCTAGAATTATATATCAAATTATATTTGACTTGGCTAGCAGCCTTCGCCCATCTCTTTCCAATCATCACAATTACTTGCTCATTTTTTCAATTGTCTGCTAGATTCTGTACCTTCTGTAGTTACTTGTGTTTGTGAATCAGATTTTAACATTTCCTTATTTGGTCATGACTTCCTCATTCTGTGTTTGTGAATCAGTAATGTTTTATTTATTTATTATTTTTTTTGTAAATGTCTTTACCTAGGCTGTGTCTGTAAATGGTCTATTGTGATCATTGTACTAATCTAGTAAACAAACTAAATACAATAAAATAAACTAAAATAAAACAGATACTTAAAAGAAATGGAATGTTGTAAAAATGAGTGTGATACCATAACAGATTTTTTGTATTCAGAACTGGTTGGCAAATGATCCTGTTTATATGTAACAAATGACAGTGGGTCTTGTCATATAATGTAATTAAGTCTCACATGATAGCTGAGGCTTCTTAAATGGCTCTGTAATTATTTGAGGGACAGAACGTATACACCCTTCATTAAAAATGCAAATGGACATCATAAATGTAATCTGGGATCTGTTTTGAGTGATTACTCAGACATGCACAATGGCCAACTGTATATTGCTGGTGATGCTCATGTAGGAACCATGGTATACTATGCCATTTTAAACTAGCACCTTTTATTAATGTGAACTAAGAGAACACAAAGGAAGATAAAGCATTACACATGTCAGACACTTGGATTTCTGCCTGTAATTTCATATTGATCCAGCTAAACATGTATGGGCAAAGTATATCATTGTAGAGATCACATAGCATGTATCCTTAATATTCCATCTTGGATTCAGGCTCAAAGAGAAAGCTGTAACAAAGGCTCTCTGATTTTTATGACTTGCTTTCCTAAAAACATGTATTAAACATTAGTCTACCAAAATAAAGACCAAAGATGAAGCTGAGAACAGATGACATTAATTAAAATGAGGTTGTTACTATGAACCAGGTGGCATAGTCCCTTGAGAAAAGAGAAACAAACCCTAGAGAAAATTAAGCAATCTGAGGACATTAAAAAAGTTTTCTGGAAGAAAAACAAATTTCAGCAGTTAGCTCTATGTTTGCAGATCATCATGCACTGTTGGGGCAGTATTTGATTTATAAGTAATGGTACACGTCACTAAAACACAACAATCGGTGTAGAGCTTTCTCATGAAGGCAGTTATTGTCTTTATGACTATATCAACAGGGATTAGTCAATCAAAGGGAAGACATCTAACTTGTTATAGAACAGGCCATATCCTTCCTACAGTGGTAAAGAAATGAATCTTCAGTAAAACATACAAACACCAACAAAGCAGTAGATGACAGCAAAGGACTACACAATGGCTGCATGCATGGACCAAACCATGAAGGTCATTAGGCATGAGTGAAATAGCTAAATTAAAATAATCAATTATGCTAGCAGATGCTACTTAACAAAACTCCTAAAAAGTAAGGAATACAAAGGTTTCATCAAAAATGCTCTAGTATGCATGATAATAATATCAGTCAGTAATTTCAAGTCTCAGAAGAAGAAGATGAAACACTATTTAAAAATAATAAATATAACAATAAGGTGGTTTGAAACAAATAAAATTTGGGGGATTAAATCCACACCCCCACATATGACAAAGCACATCGCAGCTCCCTTAACCAAACCTTAAACCTAATAAAAAGCTAAACCCTGTGAAAATAATCTTAAATCTAACCCAAACCCAAAGCCAAACATTAAGAGTAACCTCAATCCAAACACCAAAGTGAACTCAAAATAATTGAATTCTGCAATTTCTAAAACAGTGAGATTAGATCACTAGCATTACAATTGGTGCAATGTTGAAGAAATGGAAATTAGATGAACATATCTCAGTAAAACTTTGTAATCAAAATGTTTTTGAACAGGTATCCTATTTTTTTGCTCCACAGCGTCTGTTACCGTAGAAGGGATAGCTGTGGCATAATAATTCACCCCTCCTCACCCCAGCCATCACCTGTTTCAGCACTGCAACACAAAAAAAGAACAGACTCAGAGCACAAAGCCATCTTAATTTATGTTATTGTCCCCTTGTTGCCACTTGCAGTTCTCAATATGTGCAAATAACACCTCACAGATGATTAAACCTAGGTTGTGCAATGACATATTAGCCATGAGAGTGTTATGAAGATGCATGCCCTTCTGCTGGTGGTTAGACAGAGTCCAGTATTAATGTGAAATAATTTTCAGATTAAAAATAAATAAATAAAACAAAGAAATACATAAGAGTCCCTTGTTGCTTTTCACTACTAATGAACGCATGCCTCTTACAAGCAGCATAAAAGACTCATTTCTTAATTTCTCAGTGCAGTTATTCAAACTCATCTCAGCTTCATTCCAAGGGCAGATAGCCTTACATTTTTCTTTATTCAGGCATGGGATTCCCTACATTATTCATATCTCTGTCTTCAGTTTTCATGTACAGCCAGTTTGTCAGCAGGTAGCAGCCATTAATATGATTTATACTACTAATCATAATGCGTAAAATGCATGTTTAAAGTAGGGTGGTCCATTGGGGTTGCATTTAGACAAAAAGGAACTGCTGTGGCAATTGAAATGTAATGCAGGTGTGAGTCCAGGCTTAAATGAGCTGATATCTGTTCAGCCAGTTTTAGAGGGAAAGCTTTTCAGAGATGAGTGTTTTTATATACATAGATTTTTGTTAACAATCATTTTAATAACTGTTTAATTATTTTTCGTCTTTTCTAAGCATATTTTTAAGTGGTTCTGTTAGTATTATGTGATGCATTATACAATGCTTGTAATTGTGTGTGGGCTCTTTAAATGTGATACATTGGAAGTCACTTAATGATGGGATGTGTTTTAAATATGGTGGAGTATTCAAGTGAATTCATCTGAAGTCTCTTTATCACAGACAAAGAGCTAATCATGGTTGTTTTAATGAATAAAGTTGGACTAGTTGCTGTTTCTGGGTCCTGCCACTTTTTATTGTGGATTTTATAGCTTGTTGTTGGTGTTTGTGAATTTCAACAGCATGTTTAAAGTATGCCTAATCCAAATTTTATCATTCCTGAGACCCCTGTGAATTAAGCAAAATATACATATCCCTAAACTTTTTAGTGTATCATGTTAGGGGAAAGTATCTTGCACTCTGATTTTTTTTTCTTTCAATATTCTCAACCATAATTCTACAGGAATTCTGGAACAAATAAATAACGACAATAACAATTAATAATTCTTTGTTTTTTCTTCTATTTTAGGCACTATACTGGTAAACCGGACATAAAAAGCTGTGGCATTTGGATGTTTACTCATTCAACTAACAATCTCCCTTACTTAAAGCCAGTTTCTACTCCAGGTCAAGTGTAAGTCTTCAGGGACTCAGTGCAGCTTGGCCAGGGCCTGCCGCTGTCAAAGTGAAAGTTGCTCATGAGTACTCAGTGAGAATACATGCCAAGACCTCACAGTTAGACAGAGAGATATATGCACTGAGCTACTTTTCTCATTGGTATAGCACTAGTAGGAGATGTACTTAGGACTGGTTAAAGATGTTTCCATAGATTGAAATTATCATCCAGAATGTGATTCACTGACTGATTTTAGGCAGATTTTAACAGTTGTGAAATTTGTCTTCTATGTAATGCAAATAAATATTGGAGTCCTCCACTCAGCTTTATTTAAGCAAACTGATGTGGTTTCTTTATCTCGACACTAGAAATGTACCCTCATATTCAAAAGCATTAGACACAGAGACATATAAGCACACTGCGTCAAAGGCTTACTAATCCATCATTCAGGATCATTATCATAGACTTCAATGGCATTATACAAAACATCCCTAGTCTTTATTAATTATGCCCAGAAGCATGAACTACTAAACCATCAGGTGCCCAGGTCATTCCACAGTACTGTCTACATTCATGAAACTGCTGCTTTCTGCAAGCTACATGACATAGAAGAAAAAGGATATGCAGTATGCTATTTACATATAAATATAAATATATAGCCTTTAATGTGCAAATCCTCATTTTGCACATTTGCAGTAACATTACAGTTTAGTAAAAAGCTAATATCTTGGTTTAACAAAATATTGAGGGGGTCTAAGAATGAACTTATGTATTGGAATTGCAAACCAGTACAGCAGGTCAACTCAGTAAATAAACAGGAAAAGTTAATGATTAAACACCAACACCTCAGGAAACTAAATATATTACATCAACTAGTAGCAATTGTTTGTGCAGAAGACATCCAAAGCTTCTTTAAATGAATCCCTGGAAGAAAAAGCTTGTTTTCAGAAATAGAGGAAAGGCCTACAAAATATGAAGTATCTCAAGTAACTCCCTCTTTTTTAACAAATTTTTAAGTTGAACCAGCACTATCAGACAAATTAATAAACAATACACACAAAACACAACCAGTGTATACATTGTGCCTGTACTAACTGCAATGAGCAAGATCCTACAAGTAAATTAACACAGTAAGTATAGCAACAGTGTTGAAGACGATGTAAAAGAAGTTATTCAACACATTTGGGAAGAGGGAAATAAATGGTTTACTATCATAATGACGGCATGCAGTTGTGTGAAACACAGTAATGTCGACACTAATAAGTGAAAATCCGTATGGTAATGTATGAATTTGACATTAAGTGGCCAGTTTTGACATCCGATGCTATGTTCCAATACACAAAAAACACCCCGTGATTTAAACATCAGTTTGAGAAAGGGATCGTCGACATTCTGTGTGGTATGGTAATTTGTTCGACCTTATTAGGTTCATGCAATTGTCTGACAATAATGTGGTGGTTGCATATATAATAGTAAACCAAAATAAATAAATAAATATATATATATATATATATATATATGCACCAAACTGGCAGCAAGTCTATATGTCCTACAGTACTGTAAGTTAAGATGCTGTACTCAAACTGCCATATGGATGCTTGAATAAAAATTGACTTCCAACCAGAATTATTTGTGTCATAACACTTTCATAAAATTGCTGTCTGCCTAGAAGGATAGCAAAAATTTATAGTTATCAAGTGTCTTGGTAATATGAAGTGACATACATGCAAAACTTCATTTAATGTCATGCATAATCATATTCTTACTGAATAAGTCTCTATAACTGGTACAATAAACTTTGCCGACTCATAAATTATACCTCTCACAGAAACAGGATTCCTATTTTTCAACATCCCTCCAATTCAGCTTGTAATTTAAGCCTGCAATACAGCTTGTAATTTAAGCCTGTAATAGCTAGAACTCCCCTCCCTATTAGAAACATGAGTACTGAATTTTCTTACAGCACAGAGCATGCCTTAAATGAACCTGTATCTTCTCTCATTAAAAGTTTAATATTGTAGCAATAACTGTTGTGATCCTGGTAACCTTATTCAACATCATCTGCATAACATTCATATACCACAAGGTATGCCAATTCATTTATTTATTTATTTGACATTTGTTTACCGGAAAAGTCTGACTGGGATCCTAGGATCATATTTTCAGCAGAGGCCTGGGGAGAAAAGCTCCAAGGTAAATGACTACTATTAATATCTTACAGCAGAATTCGAAAATATGCATGTCAAACATTTCATTGGAAGCAATATGCCAGATATTTACCAGGTTACAGGAAGGAATTTTATGATGACTTGACAAGGAAAAGGAGAAAGGAAAGGACAGACAACATTAGGAGATGCACAGGAGAAGATAAGACTGTGAAGAAGGGAAATGAAGTGTGAAATAAGAGTAATTGGTGTGACAAGAGGGGAGAGAGGTATGGGGCAACAGAGATGAAGGCCATAATGTATGGATACATGAAAAGTGAAATAGGATGTAGAGAATGTCATTAGATTATAGACAGGAGCAAAGGCTGCAGAAGGGATAGTTAAAGGTGCATAAAGTAGTTGAAGAGGTAGTTATGATGAAGGGGATAAAGTAACTAAGTGGGATTATAGCAGGAACAGATCCATGCTTTGCTTAGGAATTCTTTTAATGCATATTTGAATGAGAAAAGTTGGAGTTTATTCTAATAATTGTGGGAAGATAATTGCAGGGTTTGGCAATGTAATGAGAGTTGCGGCATTTTCCAGCATTTTTATTGGTCTTGTGAACAGACAGAAGTTGTCTGTCTTTGGATCTTAGAGATCTAGTAGGAAGGTATCTACAATGAACAGAGGTTAGAGCAAGACAGGCAGTGGGGTTATGCATAATGTTGTGGGCTGTTTAGAGTTGTGTAAAGGTGAGACACTGAGGTAGCTTTAGCCATTAGAAAGATTGTAGAAAGGTCCAGTGGTGAGTGGAATAAGGAGAGAGAGTGTGGCACATTTTGCTATTTTGTTGTAGCAGGTTTCAAGTTTTGATAAGGGGCAATCTACTATCAGTACATCGGTAATGACATTTGCCCTGTATAGCAGGGAGGGTAATAAGTATGCAATAGCAGGAGTGATTCGGTTAACAAAAGGTGAGTGCCTGTAAAATATGTCTAGTTCATGGTGTTTGGTTTTTTTTTAAATGTCACTTTGGATATGGAGATCAAACTTTAGGTTGTGTCAATGATTACACCTAGTAACTTAGTTTATGGGACTGCTTCAATTAGAGGTGTTATTTAGTGAAAGAAATTAAAATTTTGATCTATTTCCTATTTGCCCTTTTGGCAGAAAAAAGAGTTTTGTTTTATCGGGGTTAAGTAGCAACTGGGAGTTGTTTAACCAGAGTTCAAAAGATGAAAAAGCTTCTTAAGTAATGAGTTGCAGGTCACTTAGGTTATTTGATGAGCAAATGATTGTTGAGTCACGAGCATATTGGATTAATTTGGATTTCATAGAGGATACATGAAGATTATTTATAAAGATGTTCAACAGAAGTGGCCCACAGATGGAGCCCTGTGGTATCCCTGTGATGTTTGTTAATTATTTTATGTAAAAAATCTTTTAAAACTACTTAGGACTACATTTTCATACTGCACAACTTCATAATCTCAACATAGGTTTAAGTAAGCAACACTGCTAAAGTGTATAATGTAATCCAGACCAGATGAATGTCCATTTGTGCATTTTGAAACACCTGATCAACTATTTACAATTTTAATGCATCCTTTGATAAGAATTAAATAAACTACTTCTGGTGCCGTCATTCTAGCCTAACAAAACTCATCTAGGACTTTGTAAAATAATTTTGTTGCCTAAATACATTTTTTTCCAGTTTATCAAGAAATCACATTCTGAACACCATTTTAGTAATTATCAGCGCGACATCAATGCGCAGGCAGTTTCCTTATTTAGCTATGCACATGCAGACAGCAACCATTTCATATGGTTTCTTTTTGTAGAGTCTAGTCTTTCAGATATTAACAAATGTATAGGGAAATGGCAATTTTATTACTTCTGCAAATGTCTTAGTAGCTTGACTAATTTGTACTGTTAAGCAACTCTTTCTTACAATCAAAGTCATACAATGAAGTGTCCTATATCATCATCTGTGTTATTTGCCAAAAGTGTTGCTCCACATATTCAGTATAAATTTCAGACCTCTTTACCAGCTCTGGGATTCCATTATTAGGTGTCTGACATACCTAATCCAAAATGTGTTTATTTACCCCACACCCATAATTTTCTTTAACTGATTTAAAGTTTCCTTCCTTTGACTGAAAATGTATTTGGTGCATTGGTACTGATTTCTGCCACACATTCATTAGACTATATTGTGTATTTTATGATCCAAAACACGAGATGACAAGCATAAATCAAGACTTCCCCATAAATCAAACAAACAAGAAAACAGAACAAAGGTAATCCTGAAAATCAGGTGAAAGTTTTACCTAGCAAGTGCACTGATTCAGGTAAGCCTTCTCATTTCAGTGTGCTCCTTAAATCAGAAAAGTCATTTGAGAAAATGTGCAGGTAAGCGAAGGCTTGTTGTTTGAATTTATAAGGTTTTTAAGAAACCTTTGCCTGTGTTTCAATGCTACCTGTATCCTGTTTGTTTGTAAACATTTTCACGTGACACTAACAGAATACTTTAAAATTTCATTACTGTTTGTTGCATCTCATTAACTTTGCATGAAATGACCTCTACATGTAATGTACATATTAAGCCTCATACCCACGTGCAGGTGGTACGGTGGTAGCGTTGTTACCTCACAGCAAGAGGTTCTTTCGTTCAGTTCTCGGCTTGGCGTGGGAGTGCCTTCTGTGTGGAGTCTGCATGTCCTCCCCAAGGTTGGGTAGCGTTCGAAAGACATGCATGTGTAAATGAGCGTGCCTTCGTTGAAGGTTGGGCATCAAGCTGGCACCTCGGCGTTTCGTAAAAATCTACTGCCAATCATTAGCGGACCGGAGTTCCGCTGTGGCGACCCTTTACCAGGAAAAAGCCGAAAGACAAACAACAACGCACGTGCAGGTATGAGAAAAAAATTGCAAATTCTCAGTGTAGTATACAATATCAGTAGCTAACACGTTTAATGAGATGATGTGTTAGAACAAAGCATATCTTATAAATATCAGCTGCACTTTGGTAATACCACGAGCATGTATTATATACAAGGAGTTAAGACAATAATGTAATAAGGGATATTGCCAAGAACCTAGACCTACATGAACATATATTGTCCACATGAGAAAAACAAGAATTTGCAAGCAAGGAATGCATCTGAAATGCTGCAAGATTAATTTTTCTTGAATGCCCTGTTTTAACAAACCATCTGATGTTCTCATATCAAAATTCTGATTAGAAATAAAATGCCATGGTCATTGTCACTCAGAAATACTTCCAGATGAGTTGAAGTGACCTCTAATACAGAATTGCAGTCTAGGAATAATAATAACATCACACAAGAGGCAAAAAAAGGGGAAAATGAAGAATTATGCAAGGACATTCCTTAATGCAGATGTGAATGAAAAAGGCAATACATAATAATCACACATGAATTAATATTGAATGTTCATAATTCTTGTTGACAGTGAAAAGTTTGATTTGTTCATCTGCAATCCATACTTTCTTGATTATTAAATAATGCAGACCATCTTGGCTAGATGAACCAAAGGTGTTCAAATGCAAGCAATAAGCTGTTGAACTGTCACAGCAGTGGAATGCACGGGTAACAAATGATGAGTGTTGTGAGCGTCTTTTTGAATTTCATGCTGGTACACAGATTTGGTTTGTTGCCTAGCCACCTGAAGAGGAGAGTGAGAACAGATAAGCATCCCCCCCCCTGTGTAGACAACAAGATGAGGCTGTGATTAAACCACTGACATGACAACTGGCAGCCTCACAGAGCTGGCACATTATGAAAGAGAACAAAGTGGCAATTTTCCAGGCACATTCTTTAATTAGACAGATTATGAAACATTATCCCTCCATCCCCAGGACTCAGCTGATGAAATGATTATTATTATTTGTTGTGAGTCTATGCTGGAAGAATAACCTTATTAGAATTCCTACCTTTGACTTCTGACAAGAATTAAAATATGCTGTCAGCACAGTACATCCCTTAAGAGTCCATCTTGCTTATAACCGTTTATGAATGTTCACGGACTGTAAAGAAAAAAGTTTGTACAGCACTGTACAATTGAAAGGTCACACATGAAAGCCTTGTGAATATTTTGCCTGCCAGAGTTCTAATTACAGTATACTATAATTCTTAAGATATTTCCATGTCTTTGAGTTTTTTGTGAGACTATACATGTCAAATATACATAATGGATCCCTGAAGTAATGCCTCTTAATAAGATGAGTGTTGTATCCAAGGTGTAAACAGAAAGAACACGAAAATCTTAAGTGGTACTCCAAGTTGTAACATTAAGACAAGCACCATTTTTTGCTGCTAGAGTTAACTCTGAATACCTTTGTAATATATATAAACCATTTTAAATTTAAATATATGTTTACAACCATTTACCTTGCGTATATGTATGCATATTCTCCTCTGAATTCAAGGTGGTGATATTTGTTAAAACAGTAGCCATGCAATAAAGCTGCTCAGTTTGGTAAACAAAATCAGGTTAAGTGATGTAGTCTTAGAATGTAATTGCTTTTAGTAACAAGTTTTAAAACTTCAATTCCAACAGTTCAGAATGCTGTACTTGTGTAGGATGTTGACACTGCACTGCATCTAGTGACCTGCTCTGGGACATAACGTGAAACATGACAAATAGGTAATTCAGTAAGAGTGTGGACATTCCACTCTGTATTGGAATGCATGGTCACCCTAAGCAGCATGTTAGTCATAGTAAGTGCATGAGCATATATTTGTGCATGCATGTATTAGTGTGTGACTGCATTGTTACGTGTATGTAGTGTGTGTGTGTGTGTGTGTGTGTGTGTGTGTGTGTGTGTGTGTGTGTGTGTGTGTGTGTGTGTGTGTGTGTGTGTGTGTGTGTGTATGTATGCGCGCGTGTGTGTGCATATAGACATCTGCGCACATTTAACTGAGACATCTGTGTATGAGTTTGCATCTAGATGTGTGTGCATCTGCATATGTCTGTATATGTTGTTTCTGTATGTGTGTGCCTGTCTGTTCCATTGTGCACCTTTGTATGACAGTGTGTATGACAGTGAAATTTTTTGTCTGTCTTGTGAGTGCATATATATGAGTAGCTGTCAGCATTCAGAAAAGGAATCTCAGGTGTATGGAGGAAGACAGTGTGTCATGTTTGTCATCAGATGCTGCACTAATACAGGAAGTCTCTGAAACAAAACAGGCCATACCAAGGGATCATATATACGTGTGTGTGTGTGTGTGTGTGTGTGTGTGTGTGTGTGTGTGTGTGTGTGTGTGTGTGTGTGTACATGAAGTAGCTACTTCTAATAATCAAACACCCACTTATCTGAAGACAACTTTACCAAGATGACAACACCGAACCTTTACTTTATGGAATGATCAAACTACCAAACCTTTTCACAGGATAAGTATGCACTGGGCCAACATGGAACGAAGAAACACACCACACTATGTCAAACCCGCCGAGCTGGAGGGCTGTGCCCCCCACATTACCTAACTAAATATACTAACTGCAGGATCCCAGTACAGTGGAGAAAAGGGCAAATTTCCCCATGTTGGCCAAGTGCAAACTTACCCTGTGAAATAACTCGGTAGTGTGATCATTCTGTAAAGTAATGGTTTGGGGTTGTGGTCTTAGTAAAATAGACATATATATATATATATATATATATATATATATATATATATATATCTAAAAATTCAAACTTCATATCGTCAAGACCATATGACCGAGTTTCCAAAAGTGCGAACTTCAAAAAAGACACATTAAAAAACAATCTACCTTTTTTACGTTTTTGTAGTTGGGCAAGCACACCTGCACCAACCACACCCCCTGTAAATTATATAAACCAACTCTGAGACTCCACTACAGTGAGGAAAAGGGTAGATTTCCCAATCCTCACTGTACCATGATCTATATTCAAAAGTATTGGGTTTTCAAAAACTCGATTGTATGTCTCAGCCATGTGAATTTCAAATTTGTGAAAATCTGATATTATATATATATATATATATATATATATATATATATATACATATAGATATATACATATATATATGTATATAGATATAGATATACATATGAATATCTGAATGGATTTATATATGGGGATGTAAACTAAGTCAAATGTGCTTAAAGCAGACATCTGTTTTGTCGACAAAACAGATGGTTAACTGTAGGGCAAGAATGCTATATTGTGGGTGGGAATATACTCTTTCCCCAGTATTCTGCCATATCAGACAGAGTTGGAATATATAAGTAGCAGGGATAGGTGGAACACAGCCACTACAAGGGTTGATTTTTAACGTGAATGCTCAGTGGCTACCTCTCAGAGCATATAAATTGACGTGTCATTTTTTTTTAACATCTTTTGTCAACATTAACATCAGAATTTAGGTGTTTTGATTATTTTTATACATATATAGAGAGTGATTTACATTAACACAGTATATAATAAACAATATATATCATAAATATATATACACATTTGTGTGCATGTGTAATGTAGCATAGTTGTTGATATTCAATGTAAATGTGTTAGCTTAGAATGGTCAGAGGGAATAATTGCAGAGGGGCTCATAATGGCAGTTAACTCAGAAGCAAATACAGAAATTAGAAATAATGATGGACAGCTTCATGTGGGGGTATCTGAAGAACAGTAAACAAGTGTACAACTGATTGATGATCTTTGTGTAAAAATAAGGACTGAAGAGGGCTCTAGTTGAACTCACATAGCCCAGAAGAAAAAGGCAGGCCTTCCTGGGGGTATCCCTGAAAAGAATGAACCCAATCCTTGACAGAAGAAGCCAAATGGACTTACTACTGCTTGTGTAGAAGGTGACGCTGTTACACTGTTACTTAATAAACAATGTGTGCATAACTGCAGGACATCTGACTGAACACTTCCCCCAAAGAGGTGCCCCATCAACTCACTTAAAGTTGAGACTGTCTGCTACATCTGTAAAACTAACACACAGATGACACACTTACACAGTTGTATTTCAGCCTTGACCATAAATGCAGGATCAGCATTCGTTTATGATGCTGGAATATATCTGTAGCTTCTTACATCAATGTTAGTACTGTACTCCTGTACCGTCAGCAGCTGCAGACCCTACCCCAAACAGCTTATACCCATGGCAGCCACCCCCTTTGCCTTGCCCTAGTATGTCCCGGACTACAAGGTGAATTTATTTTTGACAAACTGCTAACTGATTTGCTTGATAAAAGCTGCATTTCTTTTTTGAACCTTATTTGTTAATAAGTGTGATTTTTAAATCACAAAGTTCACTATGGTGACTGTTCTGTTTGCTTTGTTTGTCACAAATCCCTAAGCATACTATAATATATCAGTTATTGACACTTTAATGAATGTTTGTTTTGCCAAAATAAAGGTAAGTTTGTTTAGTTTAATGAATGTGTATTTTGCAAAATGGAGGCTTTTGAAAGTGACTGTGGGTTTGTGGGTAACAGTGTGTTTGTGAGTGTTAGTAGGTTAGGTTTAAAGTTGAGCATGCGTTTGGGGGTGATAGCATGTTTGTGAGTGTTAGCAGGTGAGGTTTAAAGGTGGGTGTGGGTTTGGGGGGTGATAGCATGTTTGCGAGTGTTAGCAGGATAGGTTTAGTATAAGGGTTAGGTAAGAGAGTACATGTAGTATTTTTAGTTTTGTGGAATGTGCATATGTATTTGCAGGTTAAGGTTAGAGTTAGTGCTAGGAAAAGAGATAATGCATTCCGTGGCCTTGCAGATCAGTCTAGTTACGCTGATAGGCCTATAACTGCCTGGGTCAGTGGACACACAACCTTTGTGTAGAGGGATGACAGTGGCTGTTCTCCATTCAGCTGGGACGAAAACAGTGCTCAGGCTTTGGTTGAACAGGTTGTGTAATGGAGCGGAGAGCTCATGCCTGAATTCATGTAGGATACAGCCAGGAATGTTGTCGGGTCCCATGGGGACTGCATTTTTGCCTTTGAGAAGACATAAAAGAACTGCGCCTTGGTGATGAGGGGAGGGGGGCAGGTGCTGGGAATGCCCTGGTTTACTGATGGGGTCAGGGGGGTGAAGTTTGCCAGCAGGTTGGCTATATCTGCGACATCTGTGTATGTGGTGTTACTGACCACCAGTTCAGAGCAGATTTGGTTGTTACCATTGAGATTGAAGACGTATGTGAAGAAGGCCTTGTGATTGTCCTTAGTGGATGTGGCCAATTTGGACTCGAAGTTAGCCTTAGAGGATTTCACCAGTGACTTTTTTTGCTTGTTCAGACAAAGGAGTGATTGCTTCCAACTTGGTACCTGCTCCTTCTTAGTCCTGGACAGCAATGTTTTCCTTTTCTTATAGAGTCTGTTTATTGCTGCTGTCCTCCAGACAGGTTTACTCTTCTTTGAGGAAGATGATTTGGTCCTGTCAGGTATTGCCGAGTCCATACAGCTATGTAGGTGCTCATATAGTTTTTTGGTGTAGGCTTGGACATTAGTGCTCTGAAGGGACAGTGGCCAAGAAGCTGCTTATACCTGCCCTCAGGATATTGTACTCAGATTTGGAAAAGTTTTTTTGTTTGGCCCTGACAAGGAGGGGGGGGGGGGTCAGGGGAGATGATGACTTCAAAAGTGATTGCTTTATGGCCTGATCTTACCAAGGAGGATGACACTGTAGGGGGTGCTACAGTGGCTACTCATGTTGGTTAGGACCAAGTCCAAGATATTTCCACCTGTTGTAGGGGTATTGACCAGATGATCCAATGCACTGGCACTGACAAAGTTAAGGAATCGCTGGGCATTCATGTCTGGGCTAGAATAGGACTTCCACTCTATGGTTGGGTAGCTAAAGTCACTCAGGATCAGGCTAGAGGGTTAAATCTTGATGGATTCAAGCAAGTCCAGAGAGGTCAAGTGGGCATCAAGAAAAAGATAATGCAATAAAGGATTATTATAACTCAAACATATGATGGCTGATTGGACAGCCCAACCAGTGTGCCAGATGTGAATCAAGCATATACGAATGGAAAAAAAGTCCGGCCACTGAAGCAGTATTGAGATGCTGGACTTTGTTTGCATATGCTTGGATAACAGCATTTCTTTACTGGGAACATAGGTAAATATGAAAAAGTCAGGTACTTTTGGCCAAACTAAAGAAAGAGAAGCATATTTGATTTTTCCCGTATTTTTCCACTGTCCTCATAATTTTATTATCAGCATGCGTGGGAGCATAAGTCCAATACTCATGAGCAGGACGTCTGCATACAGAAGTCAACATGGAAGAAGCTTAAAGCACCATTATACAAAGACATTATTTAAGGAAGTTCATATTTCTTACTTAAATAATGTCACCGGATAATATGCCAATTGTGGGTATATCCTGTGAAGCCCCCACTCAGTTGCGGGTTATTCTAAAAGAACATTATAATCATCAACATAAAGGATGTCTTCTGCCACATTACTGAGAAATCAGTCAATGGTATAGCAAGGAGCACTTGCCTATTACCAAGAGGATATGACCTGCTTCAAATGACATCAGCCCTATTACTGACAGAAAAGTGCCTTAGCAAGCTCAGAAAAAAAAATAAGGAACAGCATCTCTTTAAAAGATTCGACCTGTTCAATTAGGTGAAATATCTGTAGTTTCAAATTTGTATCACAATTTAACAAATAAGCAGGCTAAGCAAACAAATTTTTTCTTAAGGTCAAGAATGGTTGCTATATCTCTGAAACATGCATTTGTATATGTTATGTTTTTACAAATAACTTCAGAAAAAATGTCTAGATAATTTTCTTAAAAAAATGAATGATGAACCTGACTAGTCTGACTCATGTAAATATATCATTACCTATGTGTGTGTGTGTGTGTGTGTGTGTGTGTGTGTGTGTGTGTGTGTTTTAAATATGTTACAGATCTTAGTACAACAGAGAGCCTTTATTCATGTTATTCCCCTCACTATTAAACCTCTAATATACTGGTGCTATGCTTTGTCATTTAAATTGCTGCCATCAGTTGGCTGCATATTTTCCAGAACAGGAAATAAAGCTGCTGTTGAGTGAACCTGCTGCATGGCTGTTTTCATGCTGGCCAAAAGACAATACAGCAGGAATTTTCATGCCACTGCCATCCACTCATCTACGTTCTTGTTCATAGAATATTTTCAAAAAGGCATTCATGAACGGCTGCATTATTTCTGCAGTTGGAATTCTTTTTCAAATATTTTGATGACAGGAAACCCCAATATTATGCACATGAGAATGTTGCCCTCAGTTTATTGATGAGACATTTACAGAACAAAATACTACAGACTAGCCTTCCATGCACTGCCTATGCAGTACACACCAGTGGTGTATTCATAAAAGCGCAACACATGCAAAATGACAGAAAATCTGTCAGAGGTCACAAAACATTGGGTCACATGGGATTTGTCTCATAACACAGCTGTCTATTTGTACAAATAACGCATAAATGCTCACAGAATAACCATCAGATAAGCCTTTGATTAATAACACCTTGAGTCAATGCACTTGTGTTATTTACAGTTTCAGCTAACTTTGGACCAGTCCACTGTAAATATTTCAGCATAAATGGTATCCATCAAAAAACTTAAATTTGTGATTGTTGTAGCCAGCTATATAATTGAGAACCTCACTATTATATTCCAATACGCATGCTAACTACAAATTTTGAAACATGAATTGCAGGTAATTAGAGAATCATAATGCAAAACATAAACCAGTATCATACACATAGAATGAGGAACCACTATAGCAGACAAATCTGTCACTATGTTGAAGAAATTAAATGACAGTACTCTTTATAGAAGAGTGAGAGTGCGTGTGTGTGTGTGAGTGTGTGTGTGTGTGTGTAAGTGAATGTGTCCACATAAACCCTTATATTCATGCTCTATAATTATGGGATACATGGTGGGGTGCAACTTACAAGAACTTTTCTAAGTGAAGATGGCTTGTGTTGGACAACTTCCAAATGGAACTGAATGGAATTGTTTCTTACCAGATCATAGTTAAAAAAAAATGTTAGTACTTTCCTATTGACTGCTGCAAGAATTGCCAGAAGTCAGAAACACCAACAAATACACTTAACAGTGCTTATTCTAGAATGGTATGCAAGTTTAGCATGAAGCAGGGACATAATGTTTCATAATCCCACAGACTTCAGAGACCTTCATTTTTTAATGTACTTACTAATTTATTTATTTTTCCTTTGTGGGGTGCTCCATATTGGTTAAACTTGTACAGTGTCAACTGCTGCTAACTTCAGTTTCTCTGACTTGCAGCTCTTTTTTGCCGGGAATCACTCCATATTGGGGTAAGAACCAAACATATACCTTCAGTGGTTGGGCTATGTCCTTCCTGACAAGGATGACCTCTTGGCCACTGATGCTTAAAATGACTTAATGGGGAAAGGTGGAGTGGACAAGAGGAATCCCTCATACTACAGCCAGTTATGTTAACTATAATGGAAGGAAGAACACCGACTGGGATATGTTCGTCAGCTGGGGAAAACAGTGAGCATTATACAGGTTCATGCTCCACACTGTGAAACACATCCAATCAGCCCCCCCTTCCATTAAACTGCTGTCTCATCAAGTCCTCAGTCTCCCCTGGGGATTATAAAGTTTAGGCATGCCCCAGCACATTCTCATCCCATACCCCCCCCTCTGAGATAGACAAACACGCTGACCCTCATCATCCCCCATCACCACAGACCGCTCCTTTCATTGCCTGGACCACTAACTGAATCTGGGTCACCTATAGTGCAGTCAAGGCTTTATCACTCAATGGGAGTGGAAATGCCTGGCACTTTGTGTACTATTCAGATATGTTTTAAGTAACTGCTTAATTTACATGATTTCTTTTTAACTTTTCAGTAACTGGTGTGAAGGCTTGTACAGCAGTTATTACAGAAAAAAAAGGACTGTTCTGCCTTTATTTTTTCACATACAGTCTAATCTTGGGGAGCAGAGGGCACATAGGACCTTTCACTACCTATAACTCTCTATCATACACTAGCATCTCTGCAGGAAACAAGTGCCAAAGGCTGAATGGCACCAGTACATTAAAATGTTTCCAATTCTGCACCCTGCCATTAACTCTTTTGGCTTTATGTATTTATTCCTCGGTCTTTACTAACAAAGTTGATAGTTATTACAAAGGTAGGCTGCAGTCAAACAGGAAAAAAAACAGTGGGTAATTCACTTTGAGTTTGCTAGAGGGTGTAGCCAGGCATTTCAAATTTGCATCCAAACTCCTATTCTGTCATGTCATAGTTGCTACCTTTCTTCTTTGATGTACACCCTAGATAAATAATTAAAGATTCAGCATATACAGTAAAATCCTTATACTAGTATACAAGAACTTTAATTAGTCAAATAATAATAAAACACACATACATCACTGTGGACACATTTACATACTTTGTTGACCCTTTGGGTTTCATTTACATGTTTGAGGATTGGGCACATAGTACACTTGTGCTGGTGAAAATGTTGCAGCTATTAAAAATGAATTTGTATCCCATGGCAAATATAATGTATACCTGACAGTATGCCTGACTAAATCTCAGGGTTTGCTATAATACTGTGTAGACAGTATGGCTTTCCATTTGCATTTCTGTATTAACCTTTGTTTTCTACGTAGTGTTTCAGATTTTCATAAATGATAACATTTATTTAAGCTACTGACTGTGGTTTATTCCCTAATAGTCTGAGGATACTGAATTACATACATCTGATTTTTTAAATCAGCTGCCAATCTTTAGGAACAGTGAAAACTGCAATTGGTTCATAGGTGTGTACTAGGCTAATGGTCCTGGAGCCTTTACAAGCTTAACACATAGGATTACCCTGGCATCATGCCACCTGACCTTAGTTCCCAGTGTCTCTGTCAAGTAGAGCCACTGGAGTGATCCCTGCGGTGAATTTTCTATTTCCCATCCACTCATCAAGATTTGTCTTGAAGGGGGGCAGTGAGGTGCTCTGTTTGACAAGGATGGGAAGTCTGTTCTATAGCATGGCCAGTCTCTGGGTTATGAACCTGTCCCTCCAGCATGTTCTGTTGATTGTGGTAATGAGGATGAGATCTCTGGAGCATGTGGTGCGGAGGGATTGGGATTTCTTTAGATGTAGCATTTCTAACAGAGCTGGGTCAGGCATGGCTTTGTAAGTCGAGCAGAGATCGCCTGTAAGTAGGCGATATGAGACAGAGAATAGTTGGAGTTTTTTTTTAGTCTGTCCATATAGGACAAATGTTTAAGGCCTAGGATCCTCTCTGGGAGGTACTTTTGCAGACTCTCCTGTTGTTGCAGGTGTCTAGTGAGGTACATGCAAAATGGGGCATTGTACTCAATGACTGGTCTAATGAGGGAAGAGTAGAGGGAGACAATGACCTCTTCCTTCCTAGATGTAAAACCCTTAGTAATGGGATTTGCCACATAGAAGGACTTTCTGACTACAGTGGCAATGTGGTGGTGAAAAGAGAGGTTGCTGTCAACCTGTGTAGCTATATCTCTTATAACCCCTTCTGTGTTCAGTGGACTACCATCAATGTGGTAATTTATGGGAACTGGGTTTTTCCCAAAGGGGATGACGACACATTTTTTGGCATTGAGCTTAAGGTCATGGTTCTGACACCAGTCATTGGTCTCAGCGTGGCCTTTCTATAGTATGTCAACATCACTTGTGGAGTTAATGGCTCTCAACTTGCAATCATCTGCGAAATTTGTCAGCCAGAGTCCCTTCATGTTGGCCTGGACTTCTGAGAAGTAGATACCAAACAGGAGAGGACCCAGAACCAATCCCTGTGGGACTCCACTCATGACTGGTTGGCACTCTGACTTGGAGTCAGCTACTTTCCCACTGTGGGTTCTATCTGTGAGCCAGTTTGCAACCCACTGGTAATATAAGGGTTGATGCTTATCTTTGTGAGTTTTTCTATGATTCCTGACTGGGGAATGGTATCAAAGGCCTTGGCTAGATCAAGGTAGGCTGTATGAACCACCTTACCTTCATCCACAGCTCTGGTGACTAACTCAAAGAAGTCGACCAAGTTGAGCAGGCATGATCTACCCTTCACAAAACCAAACTGTGTGGGATCCAGAGTTTGGAGATTCCCAATATCCTTGTTTATAAGGTCCATGACAATATGTTCCATAGCTTTGCATATCAGACTTGTCAGGCTAATGCGGCGTTAGCTCCCTGGGTTTGTTGTTGCTCCTCCTTTGTGGACTGGGATGACTGTAGCAGTGTGCCATTCAGTACAGACAAAGCCTGAGGTGAGGCTGTGTCTGAACAGGGCACACAAGTGAGGTGCCAGTTCACTCTGTAGTTCATGTAGAACACAGCCGGGATATTGTCAGGTCCCATAGAAGCTGTATTCTTGGCCTTGGACAGTGCTGTTTTAACCTGTGCACCAGTAATACTGGGTGCCTGGCAATCTACTGGTACTGTGATTGGTACTTTGGGGGGGAGAGGGGTAAAGTTGGCACTGAATCAGTCGGCCAGTATATTGGCTATATCTGTTAACTCAATATAGGAGGTGTCAAGTAGTATCCAAAAACACAGTAGTCACGAACAAACAGCTTTAATGAAGCTTTCGGGTCTACACCCTTCATCAGCACATAAAATCAACTTATACAAACCACATTTAAATAGAGGAACATTTGAAAATCACATGAACAAGCCAGCCATTCAGATAAAGACCCAAATTAATTATGCAAATTATTTAAAAGCACATCATACCTAAATTTCTTAAATACTCTATTATACTTATAAAATACATACATAAAAAATATATGCATATACTTAAATCATCCATATTAAAATAAAATATAAGGAACATTAGAAAAAATGATAAGACAAAACTCATAAATTCTCCCTTTGTCGCTTAACTAACACTGGTTTTATACTTACTGACCCATTTAGGCCCGGAGGTTTATCAGCCTGTAGACGTACTATCCATTCATATTCCTTCAATAACAGAATATTATCTAGATCACCACCCCTAATGCCCATTTGTACCGTACAGATGCACCTAAATTTAAATGCATGTGTTCGAAATTCATGTAAATGTCTGAATAATGCGTTTGTCTCAACCTTCCTTTTAATCTCAGACCTATGCTCTGTTATTCTATCTTTAAGCTTCCTAGATGTTTTCCCCACATAAAAAAACATTACATGAAGTGCAGTTAGCAAGATAAACTAGCTTAGTGGTATTACAATCTGCTCGAGAAACAAATTTAAACCATTCACTTGTTATGGGGTGCTGGAAGCTACTACTACTATCATTGATATCAGAACAACAGACACAATTGTAACACTTAAAGGTCCCCATACTAGCTCGTATAGGGACGGATTCAGTCAAAAAATCCTTGTAACATAAAATTTGTTTAAACGTTTGACCATTTCTAAAAGCAAACCTTGGAACTGGACCTAGTAAATCTTTTAAGTCTGGTTGAGACATCAAAATTATCCAATTCTTTTTAATTATTTTAAAGACATTATTAGTATTAGCATTATAAGTGGTGGTAAATCTAAGAACAGAACTGTTGACTGACCTATCACCTTCCCCTTCTAAATTTAGGTGCATCTGTACGGTACAAATGGGCATTAGGAGTGGTGATCTAGATAATATTCTGTTATTGAAGGAATATGAATGGATAGTACGTCTACAGGCTGATAAACCTCCGGGCCTAAATGGGTCAGTAAGTATAAAACCAGTGTTAGTTAAGCGACAAAGGGAGAATTTATGAGTTTTGTCTTATCATTTTTTCTAATGTTCCTTATATTTTATTTTAATATGGATGATTTAAGTATATGTATATATTTTTTATATATGTATTTTATAAGTATAATAGAGTATTTAAGAAATTTAGGTATGATGTGCTTTTAAATAACTTGCATAATTAATTTGGGTCTTTATCTGAATGGCTGGCTTGTTCATGTGATTTTCAAATGTTCCTCTATTTAAATGTGGTTTGTATAAGTTGATTTTATGTGCTGATGAAGGGTGTAGACCCGAAAGCTTCATTAAAGCTGTTTGTTCGTGACTACTGTGTTTTTGGATACTACTCAGTATAGGAGGTACCATTGTGCAGTAGCTCAGAGCAAATCTGGGTATTGCCATGGAGATTCTTAACATAACTAAAGGTGGCCTTGTGGTTGTCTTTACTATCTGCTGCAATTCTGTTTTCTTAGCTAGCTTTAGAGGATTTGATGAGGGATCTCAATTTTTTGCTGAGGATGATAAGGGTGTTTTTCCAGTCTTAGGACTTCACCTTATTCTGCATCAGTTTCCTCCTTCTCTTGTAGAGTTTGTTTATGGCAGAGGACCACCAGATTGGCTTCCTTTTTTTGAAGGAGAGTGTCTTGGTTCTATGGTTTATGGCGAGATCCATGCATTTGTGTACGTGTTCGTACAGTGCATTGGTGTATGATTCGGTGGTCATGCAACTATTGTCCATTTGCATGGGTGCCGTGAAGCTAGCCGCCTCCGCTTTTAGGAGCCCAAAGTTAACTTTGGAGAAGTTTTTTATGGTGGTTACCTTTGTGTGTGGGGGGGGGGGGGCAGGAGGTTGGGGGAGATGGATTTCCAAGGTGATTAGTTTGTGGTCGGATCTAACCAGGGAGGAATTGACTACTGGTGTACAGCAATGGTCACCCATGTTGGTAATGACCAGGTCAAAGATGTTACTACCTCTAGTGGGGGTAAGAATGAGCTGGTCCAGAACATTGGCTTTAATGAATTCCAGGAAACGGGCAAGTGTATTGGTACATGAGTAGTTTTCCTAGTTAATGGAGGGGTAGTTGAAGTCACCCAGTATCAGAGTGATAGGTTGGACCCTAATATTCTCCAGGGTACTTAGAAATGTGGAGTGTGAGTCTTGGGACATGGCTGGGGACCTATAGCAGGCTACGACCTGACTCTCTTTCTTACCCAATGTTAGCTGCACCTGAAGTATCTCTGATGCGTTATGTTGGGCTACCAGTTTGGAGGTGTGCACATCCTTTATGAATATGGAATCACCACTGCCTTTGGAGCTTCAGTCCAAGTTCTGGGGCCAAAAGGTGTGGAATGAGTTATAGCCTGGTTGTGCAGGGGTGCTTTCTGCTGCCTTGAACCAGGTCTCTGTTACAGCACAAATGTTGATGTTCTCCATTTTAAGAAGTGCTTCAAGCGAGTGCATTTTGAGATTTAGTCTTCTAGCATTGAGCAGCATGACCCTCAGATTGCATTTGTTTGTAGCTGTTATGGTGATAATTTGGTCTTTGGAACATCACCTAAAAAAAGGCGCTATAGGGGTGGCAAGAGCCTTTGCCAGTATCTGGAAGCCCAGGGGTGACAGATGCAGGTCATCTCTGGCAAAGCATCAAGGTCCGTCAGTCATGTCATCCCAGGCAGACAAATACTGGATCCCCTTAGAATGACACCAGAAACTTAGCCAATTGTTGCAATCAATCATTTCCTGCTTGTACTGTGGTGTCATTCTGGGTGATGGTAGGATGCTGCTCAGGGATATGGTCATACCTGCCTGGGTTACATAATCCGAGAGCTACTCCGTGTCTCTTTTCATGTAGTCCAAGGAGGTACGTCTAGACAGAGTCATATTTGTACCTGTTGTTGAGGGACCTGAGTGTGTGTTATGTGGTGGATCCTAGCACCTGATAGGCAGCTGACTGCTACTTTCTCCTTATTCAACCTAGTGAGTGCGACATCAATGTGCCTCACTATTGAGTCACCTATGACTAGTGTGTTGAGCATGCTGTTTTGCCTTAGGGGCTTTGGTTGAGTGGCACACTGTTTAGGAGAGTTATGTGTCTTGTGATTAGTGTTGTGCTTTGGTGGTCGAGTGCATTTCTGCCTTAGAGGTCTCTGCTGTTTGGATAGATTTTTATTGAGAGCCTCTGTGAAGGTGGATGTGTGGTTTGTCTTTTTATGTGAAGGCAGTGCTGCTGTGTGTTCTGGAGGGCTTTGTGTTCCATGTGGTGTGGTGCAAGTGTTGACCTTCTCCTCTTGACCAGCTACTCTGGTCTTGACTGGAGAGTGTGTGACTTCCAGTTTGGATATATAAGTGCATCTCTCATAAGTCTGAGTGTTAGGAGGTAAGAGGAGAGGATTGACGGTATACATGAAGCAGTTGCTACATTGCCTCAGGATGGCCAAATTCACCAGGTTAATAGGAGAAAGCACAGGGAACTGACCTTTAGACATGTCTGGAGGGGTGGGCATTAATAATAAGTACTGGAGCTGTTTCCTTGTACAATGTTTAGTGCTGGTAGCACTATTTAACATTTTTATTTCCAGCCACGATGAATGAATGTTTTGTAATTTTCAATCTGTTTCTTACAGCCTATCATGCCTATACACAAAACTTTGTGCCAGCTAGCAGTTTCAAAAGGACATTGTGAAATGCAGACTTTAATAAGAATAAATGTTTCTTCTTGACATACTGCTATTCATTTTGTGAAGTAGATTTGTTTTGCCAATGACACTTACTGTTTTGTGAAGGTTTGTACACTTTGGCCATTTCTGTCAGATGCATACATTAGGTTATTAATGAGTCAGTCTCTATTAAACATTAAATTATCTAGATACAACAAGGTCTGATAAATCTAAATAAATGTATTGCCTGTTATTCCTACTAAGGCCCTAGGAATTCAAGTGGAAGATTTTAAGCTAGCTAAAGGAAACACAAGGATCGGTATAATTTACATGAAACTTCCTTTTTTGATTTTCTTTGTCATCTCCCAGGAGTCACTACTAGTACTTAGTTTCTTGTAAGTAATTTTGTGTTGAGCTCTGTCTCTTTACTTATAAAATTAAATTGCAGTGCAATATATTTAAATTGTTGGTCTCAGGCTGACTTGCAAAACAAATATATCTAGTGCCTTACATGTTCATTTGGTTAACACACTTTGAAAGGAAAAATGACTTCTTTCTCTTTTTGCATAATTTTTATGTTAAGTACCTGAGCTATATAGAATTTAAGCTACAGTTTCTTGGTCTGCAACAATATTAAACTGGGGATTTAAAACATAAGGTACTGTACATTCATTTTCACTGAAAAAGGCAAAGTTCACATCTGTCACGCTAAGACGAGACATTGTCATAGAGTTAAACTTCGTCATGCCAGCTAAATTAAACATAGGCAATGGTCCAGATTCTAAAAGAATCAGAGTAACAGTGGTCATCTTCCACCATCCTGCAACACTACCCCGACAGGAAACTCCAGTCCTGCCCTGCTGCATGACATCACACGGGAATGGAGTCTTCCCTACACTACACAATGAAAGCTATGCCAACACTATCCAAAAGTGTACAACATACTTGCAACATCAGCATTTAGTAATAAAATTCATCAATATTCTGGTTAAAAATTATTTTAGTTATTTGTAGCATATTTTAACAATTTCTATACCTGACAAAAACTCACAAAGCTGGCTCTCTCCACATATCCTCCCGCGTATGTAATCTGGAACTGCAAGACTAGCTAATTTTTTGGTTAATCGCAGTCAGCGTGTGTAATATGAACACAGACAATATTTTTACTAAGCAAATTATATATATTCCGCTATTTTACTGCATGAAATAAATGTAGATGAGTGATACGATTTACTTTTAAAAAGGTAGACTCAGACTACATTTAGTGATTTTTCTTCATATGAAATACAAAGTGTAAACTATTCACTTATGTATCCTATTCTGGCCAAAAATAGCTACACTTCACTCTTTTCAAATGTTTGATCACACAAATAAAAATCTATACAATCGTATGATGACAAGAGAAATTGTATGCAGAAATGAAGAGAAGATGAAATGGAAAATGATAAAAAAGGCATGTTTGAAAATTATGTAGGGACTCTAAATGGCTTACTTGGCTAAAAATAACTTAATACATCCAATTTTACAACAAAATCATTGCACTATTATTTTCCCGGTTAATAAAAAATTTGGGTATGCTCAGTATATTGGTCAGATAATTAATTTATTACTGCTTGAAATACTTATTGGATCTGGAGGTCTCTAAGAATGCTCTCCTAATCTCTCTCTAACAATACTGGCATCGGTTTATCTAGGAAACTAAAGAAGATGTGAGCTGGGCTTAAATGAATAGACTATTAGTATGTCAGCAATGTATCTTCAAATATTACACGTCCTGAATGATATAAGCCAGATATAGCGCTGCAGAATCTGGGAAGCTATACAATGCATTTAAACTTCACAAGCTCCCTCACTGATAATAATCACAATAGAACACACTGGTAGATAAGTACAGGCTTTGGAAATTTAAATCAGTTGATTATGTCATACATATCAGTAGCAGAAAGCCCTGTATGGAATACAGTGTATGTCAATATCACCACAGATAAGACAGTGCCATCTTAATCTGCATTTACAGACTGACCTGCAAGTGCGGCCAGGATTTGTGTTGAATGGATAACATTTATTTACTTAGTTACTTGTTTGTTCACTAGGGTAGAGCACTGATCCAGGTGGTACTTGTTTAAGCATAGCCATTCCTAGAACTGCAGCAAGGTGAAGGATACACTACAAATAAATAGTTCAGCATTAAATACTGGTTCCCTATTATATGATCGAAGACACATTCTTTTGAATGCGTCTTGATCGAACTTGAAAGCACAAAATGGCAAAATACCGAAATGGCATATAAGCAAATTCTTTCCCTGGGAAAGAAATCGCTTGGCTGCCTTCATTATTTTGCCATTTTTGTCACTGTAGTGTGATGTCGGAGTTGGTATATTTAAGTAGAGGGGGTGTGAGGGCACAGCCCCCCACTTTATGTAATGTTTTAAAGTTTTATTTTTTTTTTTTCGTTTTTGGAAAAATAGTTGTTCTAAGTGTTCGGGATTGTAAGCTTTCATTTACATGGGGTCGTTAAATCAGTGTTCGCTTTTTTAAGCATTCGCTGATTTAATATAGACCCTAAATAGTTTCCCTATTATACGATCGAAGATGCATTCTTTCGAATGCATCTTCATCCAACTTAAAAGCATGATACGGCAAAATACCGAAATGGCATATAAGCAGATTCTTTCCCTGGGGAAGAAATCACTTGGCCGCCTTCATTATTTTGCCATTTTCGTCACTGTAGTACGATCTCAGAAGTTGGTATATTTAAGTAGGGGGATGTGGGGGGTACAGCCCCCCACATCGGGGAGTGTGGGAGGCGAAGTCCCCCACTTTATGCAATGTTTTAAAGTTATATTTATATCTTTTTTGGAACAGAGATTTTTTTCTCTGAAAAAAAAAATTGCTGTTCTAAGTGTTCAGGATTGTAAGCTTTCGCTTACATGGGGTCAATAAATCAGCATTCGCTGATTTAATATAAACCCTAAATATTAACAAAATGATGTCCTTGCCTAGGTCTGTCTACAGCTTTAAAAAGTAAAAAACTGTCTTTGCATACTTTGCAGGTATCAGTTTGGTATACATATGTGAAAACTAAAAATGAAGGAGCTGTGAATGCTGTTCTTATCTGGATGCCTTTGTGTACCATTCTTGTGTTTCTACATTGTGCAATTTTATGTTTTGATACAAACATATTCTGAAATTTCAGCTCTTTCTTTGTTGTTAACCTCATGTCATAATAATAGCTCAAGAGTCATCTAGAGATATAAGAGATAAAACTAATTAAAAAGTTTTTACCTCTTTATCAAAATGAAAATCCACCCTGAGATTCCTCAAAATTCTCACCAGCATGCCGGACAGCCTACATCTATTATGCTCCACCCCCTGTATGACTGCAAACTAGGAATGGGGTACACCAACAACTACACTCTGCTACACTAGCACCACAACTTTACAAGATACCCCCAATATAAGCAAGTGCAGTTAACGTATGTCCAATACACTCCATGTTAATGATCCTTATTTCCAGTTCCTGACATAATCTGACAGCTGTTGAGACTGCATGTAACTGCAAACCAAACAATGTGACAGCTCTACCTGCATGTTAGTATTGATACTGTAGATCAGTGCTCTTTCCATCAGGTACCTCCTGCAACCACTATCAACATGGCGGAGCTCCAACTATGTTTGATATGTCATTTTGTTTGAGTGGGAAACACTGTTAGAGGTTTTACACAGGTGATAACTGCCAGTGTACAGTTTCCAAGCTTTTGGGCATTGCACTGCTACTTCATGTTATGGAACTGGGCACATGGCTCTGTTTATTCACTAACTTATGCAGCTTTTGCAGTCTTGGAGACCTTTCTTCAGAATTTTCATTGTGTTAATACTAAACGTAGTATACAAACAAAGTGTATCCTGTTTTTGAACCTGGCCCTTCATCATCAATGTAATTTATAGGTAAAATAAAAAATAAAAAGCAATCTACTAAAAATAAACTCCATCTATTATATTGTAAAAACATTTTGAGATAACATTAATTAAAATACGTCATTTTGTAGCAGCTTTCTTGCAAAAGAGTACAACCTTCACATTCTGAAAATAGTAAAATTGCTTTACGCAGTTTTCACAGTAAAAATCCCAACACTGGTGGCAAGTATTCTCACTATACATATTATGATTTATATTCAAGAAAGAAACAGTTTACTTATGACTGTGACTTGGGACAATTTTTTTTAGAACTACAAATACTACAAGGTCTAATCTAGTACCAGAATGTTCACATCCTTTTGTTATTGTCCATGTATTTCTGGTACCACAGTACTATTTATTTATTAATTGAGATTTGTTTACCAAGAAACTCTGACTAGTTTCACAGTGCCAATTTCCAGTGGAGGCCCAGGAGAAGAGCTCCAAGTACATGAACAGCATTAATATGAAAATACATGTAAATCTTCAATAACAGTGAAAAACAAATAAACAAAAAAATATAATACAGTCGGTCAGTCATGCTAAAGGCAAAGAGAGGTTTTTAAAACAATGAACAAAATGCTAACTTATATTTTCTGCCCACTAAAACTCTCTTCCATTTACAGCTATGTGCCAACTGCCATTCATTTTGCCTTGAAACAAGTTGTTTTGTGCTCATAATGGCTATCAGATCCTGGAGAAATGTGATCACATCACGTCATTTGATGAAATGAGAAAATGTTCCATGTAATGTGACCAAATGACACTTGCAACTACCTTAAAAAAATGTTTTGTGCATCTTTTCCCATACATCCACTTAATATGCCCACTTTTTAACAATTGATCACCTGGAGGGTTAGCAATACAGTACACGGCTTCCTCTTTCTTTGGAATTAGAGAGATGGCCCCTTGCTACAATATTCCACAACTGTATGGTTGGCTTATGCAAAAACCTTGGGCACTAGGTAGAGAAGAACATGTTTTGGAAATTTAAATCACTTAATTAGCTCAGTTTAAATATAAAATTCAATAAAAATTTTAGTTAAAGTTGTTCTTTTATCAATGGACAGGCTGCACAGATGGCTAATTTAAAGAATAATGCCAAAAAACCCACCTCCCCTTCAAAAACAATAACAAAAAAAGCATCACCAAGTCAATAAGAAAATCATTCTAGGTCACCCAGGTTGTAAGTAAGGGTATGACAGCCAGGTCCTAGGAAGTTATAGCACCACTATACTCATCCCTTATTGGAGTAAAATGCTCACGTCTGCATGCACCTGATAAGGGATGTGCAACAGCTAGAGCACCCACAGAAGCTCCTTACCAAGAGAATCCAGGGTATTAACACACTGTCCTACACAGATTGCCTAAGAGCCCTGACTCTGTACTCAGTCTCCTACTGGTTAAGAGGTGCTTAGTATACAAAACATCCTTAGATCCAGCCTTGATGAATCTTATGCATATCTGCAAAACAAGCAGCACCAGAAACACTAGATCCAGGGATATGGACTTTACTTGCAACATATACAGAACTTGCTGGTGGGACAGATATGTGGTTCAAAACATCCCCATGCTCTGGAATAGGCTGCCCATCCATGTGAAGCAGAATCTATTCCTACCCATATTTAGACATAACCTTGACCATTACATGAGAAATCCAAACTGATCCCCAGGATGGCCCCCATGGCTGTTATAGACAGAGGCCAACAATAAACATTCTTTAACTAACAAACCCCCCACACAACATTTTAGTAACCACCTAACTAACAATTTTATTTTTTATTTATTTTACATTTGTTTTACATTTGTTAACCGGGATAGTCCGACTGGATATATGTCCATTTTCAGCGGAGGCCCGGGGAGAAATGCTCCAACAAAAGCAACAAAAACATACAGAAATTCAAAAACAATGTACAAAAGTATAGGGTTGCTTGAAGAACCGACAAAATACATTTTAGAACATGGAGTCAGAAGTTGACGTTAATAATATTGTAATAGGAACCACAAGCTTACATCGTTAGTAAGTGAGAGTGAGATGTTTTAGTTAGGAGGAGAGAGTTATGACTAAATACGTTGTGTAGAGTGAGGATTAGCCAGGCTTGGATTCTGCTTCACATACCCCTCCTATTACAATGCACATGTTACCAGATGATGCATTTGGATTGGGTTGCGTGGCTAGGCTTATAAAGGCCCTGTAGTCATTAGACTGGTATATACCTATGAACCCATGAACCTATGCTACTTCAGGAAGGCTCATCTCCTCTTCACTGAATCTACTCAAGGTTGCAACTGCAAGCAGGTTTCTACTTTACTGTAAAGTAATCACAATTAAAAAGAAACTATTGACCATGCAGTGGTTTAGTCTCACACCCAAAAAGTAGGGTGGTTTACTGCTCTAAAATCATTACGAGTACTGCATTTTTCCCATTTATTAAGGCATATTCAGTTGCTTAAAATGGACTGTGATGGCTCAGTTCACTTACCCAGTTAACAAATAAATACGTTATACAACAAGATGCAGCCTTGCTCATTTTGTTGCTACACTAATTATATATACTGGCAATTACTTCTGCAGAAAAATTAGGAATCATCTCAAGGTTAAATAGTGTAGTAATGCAAAGCATCTAAAATGAATTTGTTGAAAAACAAATAATTTCTTTACTGCAATAATACATTCCACTAATTGTGTACACATATTGGCCTTCCCAGAGCACAGACTATAGGAGAACAGTGGCTATCTATATTTGACACAGAAGGTTAAAATAGATTTTAGGTATAATTAAACCATGTCTGCCTTTTGTAACTCAATGAAGTCTGGCACAAAATTCTTTTGTGCACCTCAGAATGTCAATGGTACCTATTTATTTCTAAGACAAGCACTATTTCAGATAAAGAATATAGTTAGCTATTTGCAGAAGGATTAGCATAAATCCCCTTATTCCTCTCAGCGTTTAGTTAACACAATGTTCTCAAACAAGGAATGTTAAAAATACATTTTTATTGAGCTATCAACTGCTCATTGCCAGTGGAAAACAGTTGCAAATCAGTCCCTGTCTGCCATTTATCATTTAGGCTGTTTATTCAGGGTGAGGTTTGGTAGAGGGTGACAAAGGTTGGTCATTAAAAAGCTATGGAGAGGTGAGGTTCAAGGTGACAGTAGCACACACAGGACAGCTGCCAACTGTTACAGAACCGCAAATGCAATCATCATTATATGATTTAAAATCTAAAGTACAGCTTCAATGTATGGCATAAAGGTAATAATAATACTAAACATAATAATAATATTATTATTTAGATGGCAAAACTTATACACTCAAGACTTAAACAATTAATGTAGATGAAAAGCAATAGATGGTCCAAGACATATTGAAGAAGAGCATTAAAAGTGACTGTGAGATGGATGCACAATGTTGAATAACCACTAAATCCAGTTAGGTTCAATGCCATAGTTTGTAAACTACATAAGAAAATGATGTGTGCATCAAAATTAGATGCCTTCTGAGCTCCACAGGGATGGTCTCCATTAGCCTTTCCTTATCCAGAATACAATAACAGAATTTATGATTGTTCTAATCAGTGGAATAAAATGTTCTAGCCAAATGCAATGTCATACTACTTGTCACAGAAGAGACCAAACCAGTGAGGTGGTCAGTGGGTTTACAGCAAACAGTAGTCTCTGGAAATTTGAAGGGGACAAAAAGAGAGATGTTAGCTATCTATCTTGGAGATGATGTTTCCTTTGAAAAGATAAGTACACATTTTTTTAGAAGTGAGAAATGGTTACTTAATGACATTTTTTTTGTGTGTGTGTGTGTGTGTGTGTGTGTGTGTGTGTGTGTGTGTGTGTTTGTGAGAGAGAGAGAGAGAGAGAGAGAGTGTAAGGCATATGGAGGGGATGCAGATTTTTACAAATCTGAAGTGTAATTTACCTGCAAGTCAACCACATGATGGGGTTCAAGTATCAGTTTACACATGGCAAGAACAGTTTGATGGAAAGGGAAGCTGGGTAACTACTTAAGCAAAAGAGGCTGAGGGTAATCTGCTCAAGTAATGGAGAGTGAGGTAATGCACTCAAGCAATGAAGGTGAACAAGCAAGCAATGCAGGGTGACAGCAAAATACTTACGCAATGTAAGATGAGGGGTTATTAATACTTGCAACAGAAGGGTGTGCATTAGTAATGGCTGAGTGTTGGAAGTCATGGGTAAATGCTTTTGCAAACATGCATGCTTTTCATCAGGTAGCCCAGATCAGGTACACTGACATTTTATAGGTTCATAGGTATATACCAGGCTAACAACCCCCGGGGCTTTTATAAGCCTAGATAGGCATCCCAGTTGTATTCCACAACTTTAAGTGCCTCAGAAGTTATTTTTGCAGGGTATATATAAGATGGGGCAAGATTTATATACTGTCACTGTCCATTAGAGACATAGGTGCTAGACCTAGGGTGCATTTCCGATTTCACATTCTCTTGTCCAGGTTTCTCTTGAACAGGGTCAGGGGAAAATCTGCTTCACATGGATAGGGAGATGTTTCAGAGAAGGGACTTTTTTAATGTGCTTATTTCATTTTTTCGGTGAGTAGGCAGATTTCTGCTGGCTTACCAGGAGAAGATGTTTGTCTGTTTCCAAAGCAGAGTGCTTTACATGCCTTTCTCCAGTTTTTTACAAATTTCTAGCAGTTAGTTTTCACAATCTCTGCAAGACAGAGGTTGTCTGTAAAGGGCTAGTGTCAATGCAGTCCTATTTCTTAGTCTTACAGAGCATCCTGGTCCTATATTTGTTCCATACTAAAATACATCATCTGAATGACATTTCAGCACACACTGCATATGCACTTCCAGTGTTTCATTCAAGGAATGGCTCCTGAGGAATATTTTATTTGCTGGATTGTTTCACCTTAGAACTCTTGCTTGATTAAGCAATGACATCTCTTTCCCATGTTGTAGTTCAAAATTTACCCTCATGTAATTTTATTAATGGACTGCTGGGTTTATTCTGACTGAACACAAATTTTGTCTAAAATGAAAGTCAAGCTTTAAGGATTATGCGTACGCTCTTGCTATGTTGAATACAGACTTATTCAGATTAATAAAGCAGAACAGTACATAGCCTACTGACTTATTGACTTATCCTTTGATTTCTCTCCTGTATGAATATTTTTTGTGACCTATATCTCAGACCAGGGGCATATACCATTTATGAAACCATAACCGATGAATCACAGTCTATCTTTTACTAGTCCTGTAATGTTTATACATTTACTGTCTCTGTTGTGAAATCACGCCTAAGCATTTTTTATCCTTGATAGGTGTTTCGCTTTTCTCTATGCTTATGCTACAATGAAGTTAATATATCAGTAAGGGGTAAAGGCTACCTATGGGAGATGGAGGTGAGCTTGCATCATACAAAAAAATCTTTGCAAATAATGTGCCCTACAGTTTTAACAGGTTTCTATTAAAAATTACTCATCCATTTTACAGTTGGGGGGGTAAAGATTTGGGTTCTAATAACAGACTCCCTCAGACCATTTACTTTCTTCTCAGCTGTAGGACTTTTAATTCACATATTTGATAGTGGATCTGCCATAGAAATAACATTACATACCAGGGAATCATACATACCTCTCAACCTCTTAATGCAAGAAATCTGGACAAAGCCTTACATAATGAGGTGACAAAAGCCCAAAAATAGGGGCAGATTTTAATTACTGCTCTTATAAACTCATAAAGTGAATAGAATAACAGGTTTGTCTTAATATTAATTTTCTGAAGGATATGAAGTATGAAACTCAAATATACGTCATTATTTAGTGGCTTCAATCCTCAGATCACCACAGTGATTTACCAGTAAACCACAGATTTTTTGAGGAATAGACCAAAAAGATGAGGCAAAAATCTGGACATTCTGCAAAAATCTGGACAGTTGAGAGGTATGGAATCATACTTATGTTAACTGATTGTTTTGATGAAGTTATGCATTAATCATACTTGTCATTGTACTTGTCATTGACGAAGGTCAGAAATGATCCTGCTTGGACAAATTCACTTACCACGCTAAAAGATATGTAAAAAACATATTTTGCCCTTTTGCTTTTCAGGGCTGGGATTTTTCTTCCTTTTTTTTTTTTAAATAATATTTTGCATACCCTCTAAGCATAAAAAAATCTATCTAGACAAAGCCAAAAAAATGGGGGGGGGGGGGGCAAAACCAGGAATAAATTTTGAAATATTTTATTATAAACTTAAAAGATTGCTAAAATAACAGAATTTGCATTAGCATGCATTTTTCTGAAGGATATGAAGTCTGAAACTCAAATGTGTGCCATTATTTAGTGATTTCAATCCACTTCAATCCTCAATGTTTTGGCAGAAAATCAAAAACAGCTTAAAATATGACACAAAAATCTGGACATTCTGTGAAAATCTGGAGAGTTGAGATGCATAACATTTAACAGTAGGTAGGTTATTTCATGGTACGCATTTACAGTGTTACAGTTTTTTGATAACTGTAAGACTTACACTGCTTAGTATGTTGCTTAAATGCCCTACAAGTCCAAGACAATAGTCCCGTATCAGGATCTTTATCCAATGCAGTAGTTCTTACTTATAAAAAATATTTCTAAATGTTATGAAGAGAACCTTCTTTCCCTTCACTGAGTAATGATATAGAGGCAGAATTATTTATTCTTACATTTCTGAAACAGTGATTGTTCAGTATTTTTATCATTTTGCACAAACACAAATTACCAGCAATAGTCCAAAGATCATCCAAAAACGAAAAGTCAATGAAGCAAAAAAATCCAGATGACCACCACAGCTTAAAATAGGTTTATTTAGACAAGCGATTTCACGTAGAACAAGCCACACTTTCTCAAGTCTTCAATAAAACAGTAAAAATCCATACACATTTTATATCAAAAAGCACTATCAATTAATCAATTAAATACATCATTAAAATATATTCACCCTTAAAATACATCAATTAAGTCTTCAACTAGTATTACATAGGTTCATAGGTTCAAAGGTACTAGGCTATCTGCCCAAAGGCATTTATAAGCCTAGCCAGAATGTGTTGGCTTTCGCCGCCCCCTTGGATTAGTTCCCTGTTCTTCTGTCCAGCAGAGCCACTGAAGTGATCCCGGGGATTGTTGTTCCTCTTCTTTCGGCTTTTCCCGGTTAGGGGTCGCCACAGCGGAACTCCGGCCTTCTAATGATTGGCAGTAGATTTTTACGGTGCCAAGGTGCCAGCTCGACTCCCAACCTTCAATGAAGGCATGCCCATTCATGCATGTCTTTCGAATGCCACTTGACCACAGGGAGGACATGCAGACTCCACACAGAAGGTGCTCCAGCCAAGAATTGAATGGGAGAACCTCTTGGTGTGAGGCGACAACGCTACCACTGCACCAGTGATCCCCGGGGTAAACATCTTATTTAAGTGAGCGAGCTTCTAGCTCAGGTTTAATGCAGACATAGTTGTTCAGCCCAAGGTATACATGAGCTTGCAGCTTTAATATCCACTTTAATTCAGTTCTTTCAATTAAATTGTTTAAATTACCTCCTCTCTTGTCATTATTAACATTTTGTAGGACTCTAAACATAAAATTATGTGAAAGGAATTCTATTGTATGCTTAGCTAAAGCATTTAATATGTTCTTATTTCTTACATCATACATATGCTGATAGATTATGTCTCTGAGCCGTTTCTGTGTTTTCCCTATATAGAAACATGTACATCCTGTGCACTGTGCCATGTATACTAAGCTAGTTGTTAAACAAGTAGCATAGAATCTAGGCTGAAATATGAAGGACAAAATAGGATGTTTAAATTCCTGCACAGAAGAAACATATTGACACATTTTGGACTTATTGCAAGGATATTGTTCCAAGTTTCAGTAGGGGACACAGTATTCTTTAACCGATTGTTACAAAGTAACTGTTTTAAATTGCTCTTGTTCTTAAATGCCAAACTGGGTAGGCTACCTATAACATTTTCTGTCTCCTTATGTGTTATCAGGAAATGCCAGTTGTTCTTAATTATATCACAAAACTTGCTAGTATCACTAGCATACTTAGTAACAAAATGTACGTTATCATTATGCTTGAGGTTCCTTTTTACAGTTGTATTCATTACTGGCTTTACACTGATAGAATTAATTCCTTTACTCTTAGCAGCGGTTTCATTCTTTACAGTTTGAAACATAGTTTCATCATACCCCCTTCTCCAGAAATAGTTGATCCAAGTAGTTAACTTCTTTCTCTTTATCAGTTTGCACATTGCATATGTTGCTATCTCTAATTAATTGCCCTTTGATAATATTTGGGAATATGTGCTTGGATGCATGCTATTACGAACTAAGAGACTATTTTTCCAACAGGCTTTTCTAAAGAGCCTGGTGTTGATTTTACCCAAACTGTCTCTATACACAGAGACGTCTAAAAAGTCTATTTCTATGTGTGAGAAAGATGTTGTAAATCTCAAAAAGTCCATTGTAGATTCCAAGTACTTAATGAAATCTAACAATAGTGATGGCTCCCCCTACCACAGCATAAAGGTGTCATCGACAAAATGTCTGTACATCTTAATGTATTTACTGTACACACTGTTGAATAGATACTGTTTCTCCCAACAATAAACTACCATGTTCGCATATGAGTTTGCACAGGGGGTGCCCATTCTTACCCTTCATTGAGTAATGATGTAGGGGCAGAATTATTTATACTTACAACATTTCTGAAACCGTGATTGTTCAGTATTTTTACCATTTTCATATGCCAGTTTAAGTTTTAGCTCTTTATACTTAACAAAATGTTATTTGTCTTTTCGGCTTTTCCCGGTTAGGGGTCGCTACAGCGGAACTTCAGTCCGCTAATGACTGGCAGTCAATTTTTATGGTACCGAGTTGCCAGCCTGACGCGCAACCTTCAGCAAAGGCATGCCCATTCACGCAGGTCTTTCGGAGGCCACTCGACCGCGGGGAGGACATGCAGACTCCACACAGAAGGCACTCCAGCCGAGAACTGAACAGGAGAACCTCTTGCTGTGAGGCAACAATGCTACCGCTGTACCACCATGGCTTTTATACTTAACAAAATAATTTCTTCAAAAATGATATAAAACTCTTAACATCCATATGACACAGAAAAGGGATAAGGAGATCTGCAGACAACAAAATAGGTACAAAGACTTTTGAAAAGCAAGCACATCCAGCCAAAAATCTGTCACCTAATTAACATAAAATGTGCATAGAAACAGCACATAACTCCTCCCACCTCCACTAGAATGTTGGGATACTACACAGTAATAACAAATTTAAGAAACCAAGACTGAAAAAAATAAAGCAAAAAATATATAAAATAAAATAATCATTTCATCAAAGACACTAAAGTCTTTGTAAACTTCAGTGAATGTTTTTGTAGAAGTCTATTTTACTTTTGGAAAATGGAGATACAAATAAATTATTGGAGCCACTAGTCGGATGATCATGTCCTTTTGTTTCCTACGTTCTGAACAGCACAAAAATAAAGTGTGGCTGAAGCATTAAATCAAGCCTGCAAATAGGAACACACCACCCAGACAGGAGCAGTTAGACAGAAAACCATGTCAAGGGGTAAATCATGTCTGAAAATAGGTGCAGTAGACATAATAATATGTGAAAGGTGAATCAAGCTTGAAAATAGGTATAGTTAGTCAAAACATAATCTGAAAGGGTAAATCATGCCTGAAAATAGGTACAGTTAGTCAAAAAATAATCTGAGAGGCTAAATCATGCCTGAAAATAGTGCAGTTAAACCCCATGAGCCTGGGTATAATATATTACTTAAATGTTAGCACCTTGGCAATGCCACATTCCCATTGTACCCCAATGTACATGTAAATACTACAAACTTAATGCAAGTGCCTGTTTTTAAGGAGAGAACTCATGGAATTCTGACAGCAATCACACCTGTACAATCTGCTAATCATCTGATATTTCACACCACTGAAACATCTTTAGACAACATTTATAATGTTGTTTGTAATAAACCAGTCTTAGAAAACATGTAAATTATCCTCTATGCCATTTCTGCGTCACCACATAGCATAAAGTCCAATGAAATGTTACAGCAAAAAATAAGATATACAGCCACTGGATGGGACAGCTGTAATTCCTTTTAGCAAAATGCGTAAGGGTTAAAATAATAGAGCTTCTGTTTAAAATACTGCTCCATGTTTACTAAGCTGCATTTCGGTTTAAACATGTTATTTAATATTTTTATCTTAACAGAATTTCCACTTGAAAGTGGAAAGCAAACAACATCAACAAAATAATACAAAAAAGGAACAAACTGGAAGAGTGACAGAGAATATTCAATGCAATTAATGATGGCCTTGCAAAGGGAAACTCCTAAATGTTTAAATAAAGAGAAAATGATAATAATAATGATGGCAAATAACGAGTCTGTTTCCATTTTGCAGAAAGTTAAGTAAAGCAACTTACAGCTGATTTACCACAAACTGAAACATATTTATAATATACGTTGTTTTTCTATTGCTCTGCAATTATGGCTTACAGTTAAAGATAGGTTCGGTGAATGAGTGATTGCATAAGTTTATTAAATAAAATTAAGGTTAAGAAATGCTAGGAATGCAACAAGGCTGCACTGACGGATATATTAGGTTGTATACTTAAAAATATCACTGTTTTCTTTTGCTGCCAGAATTAAACCACAGATAAACAGGTACTGAATGAGTCCAGAACTGAATAGCATATTATAGATGAGAATAAAATGTAGATACAACTCCTACAGCTACATCAGACACTGAAATGACTCAGAGTCGAAGAAAAATCCACAGCTATGGACAGACTTGGTGTATACAACACGTTTCCAAAATACGGATGCATGTTTGTTTCACCATCTCTCACCAGGTATCAGACATGCAATCATGTATTCAGTTTATAGACAGAATAATACTATAAATGCTTTAACATAATGAAAGGACGGCTGACTCATTTAATATTTTATTTCTCTCACCATCACGTGTAGGTGCCTACATATTTTCATACTTTTTAATTTCTCAAAATCATTTGGGTTTCTAATACCATAATGAGAATGGGCTCCATTCCAAAATCAAAGTAATATTCAGTCTTTGATGTCAACCAGAAGTGCTCTACGCAGCACCCGCAACATGCCAGATATTGACTCTTCCTGCAATTCGTATGATCCGTAACATATCTAGATACGATTGGAGATTCTTTTTTATAAGACCCATTGCTCCTACTACTGTTGGAACTGTCTGGGTATCTTTCTTCCACATTGCTCTCGTTACTGATTGCAAATCCTGATATTTTATGACTTTGTTTCTCTCTGTACACAAGACAGTGTAGTCACTGATTGTAGTGATTTCAAATATCAATGCTACTGTTGTCTTCTTTTCATGGACCACTATATCTGGTTTTCTCGCATCTGTCTTTTGAACTGTCGGTAATGGGTGATCCCATATAATGTAGACCATCATTTTCTTTGATGCTTTGTGGCTCATGTTTCCAGTGTTTTTCAGCTACTTCAGTATTAGAATGTTTGCACAATCCCCAGTTCAATAGTCTTGCCACATTATTATGCCTTTAAATATACATTCCTTCTGCCATTAGTAAGCCACAACCAGTAACAAGGTATGCGACTGTTTCCAATTCTGTTTAACAAATCCTACATCTTCTGCGTGGAGGCATGTGTGAATGGGCGTACCTTCATTGAAGGTTGTGCGTCAGGGCTGGTAACTCGGCATGTAAAAATCAACTACTAATCATTAGCGGACCGGAGTTCGGCTGTGGCGACCCCTAACCGGGAAAAGCCAAAAGATACAACAACACTTGTCTGTTTTTCCCACATACTCAATGGACTTTTTAACCAACGTATACGTAGTCCACTACCTTGGGCCGCCAATATTAACCTTTCATCTTTTAGTTTGAATTCGCCACTCCTTAACCATTCCTGCATTTGATCCTGATCAACATGAGGTTGTTCCAGGAGTTTTCTATACTTGCAACTATATTTATGCATTTTCCACATTTCTTGCTTTTCATCTGATCCTTCACCGTATATTCTTTCTCTTGTTTTTTTACTACAGTCAGTTACTCCCTGATTTTTATCTGTTCCTATTTTGATTTCCATTCCCGCTTGACACCGATATGCTTCTGCTAGACTAAGCAGTGAAGTAATCTTAGACTTACTGTTGTCATGTTTCAAAACTTTCACTATGTCTGGGTCTTGTGAGGTCAGCAGATATGTATTCAGTCCCACGATTGCAGATCTATCAATTTCAAGGAGGCCCATACGTCCTTCGGAACAGGGAATATATAATCTTAGCATGCACTGATTTTTATAAATTATTTCATGAGCATGAAGCATCCTTCTTGTTTTCCTCTCTAATCTAGCCAACGCCTTTTGGGGCCAGTCAGTTACTCCAAAACTGTGAGTTGGAACAGGAAGAGCGAATTGGTTTATAGGTTGAACTTTGTTCCTAGATATCAACACGGTTTTCAGAGGATTCATTTACATCCTCTAAAATATTCCTTACTGAGTTTTATTCGTATTTGTTCACATTGTATTGTTGATCCTTCATCACTTCCCAAATATTTATAATTGCCCTCTTGCTCAAGTTCTTTTATATCACATACTTGCCACAAACTGATGTTTTCTTGGTGCTGCAGCTTTCCTACTTTATAGGTTGCTTTTGCACATTTATCAGTACCAAAGGATATTTATCATCTGACAAAGTTTTGATTATTTGCAGTTGAGCTTTCAGTTCATCTATCATACTGCTAGACACAGGTTATGACTATGTAAATCAGAAGTCACTAACTCCTCATAAATGTTGTTCTACCTATCTGCTACACCATCAGTGTTTTTCCCTGTTCCCATAACACAGTGACTTTATAGAACCACTTTTTTTTTTTTACTAACAGAGATCATTCTGAAATACATGCATGGTTTTATCAGGAAAGCCCTTGCCACAGCAGAAAATACAGAAACAAATTAATCCAGATAATACTCAGCATTTTGTTACATCATACTGAGTTTAGTATTTCTCTATGAATTAAATGGACAGTGACTATGTACTCCATAATATGTGTTGACAGCAACCTTGTAACATACCTGCCTTACTGTTGAACCATGTATACTTTTAACTTCCTATGCCATCTCTTCACCTCTTCTTAAACCTTAAGGCCCATGGAAATGTAGCTTTACATTGCTTCTAACTCCCCCTTAGACATTTATTCATTTATCCTGGACTGGGCTTTCACTTCCTAGTGTCCATGACCAAATAAGTATAACCTATCCCATCTATCATACCAAAAATAAGGAAACCTCTGTTATATCCTGCTGCTTTCTGGGATTTTTAGAAAGTGTCAAGCAGAAGAATCACACTAACGGGTTACAGTCTCAGGTTTGTTACTGTTCTATACTATCAGAAATAAGAAAAGGTCAGTTAGCTGGCGCAATAGCTAATTTTAAAACATACAGTGCATAAAATCTCTTCCTTTCATGCACTGATATAACTGACTCCAGTAAATATACACTAGTGAGTATCATCTACTCCTTCTCTTTACGACTGGTATTTGCTTGTGTTTGTTTTCATATGGCTCGTGTTGAGATTATATTGCATTTTGTAAATGGGTGCACATCTGCAGATTATTGGCTTTTTTGTTCTAAACACAACAGTTACTACAGTCTAACCTATTATTTTTTGCAGCTGAGTCTCCCAAAAAATGGATCAGGCATTTCCATCCCCTCCCTGGCTAAGAGGAAGCACTGAAGTAGGAGATGTGGAAAAGCTGTAACACCCTAAGTAAACCTTCACCAGAGTACTTATAAATTAGTACTATGTACCAAGCTGACATGTATTCTAGGCTTAATTACAGACAGGAACCACCCACATAATGAAAGGTACTTCTGAGGTATGTGCAGGCTCTCTCTCTCCACAAACAAAAAAATACTGGATTTCCCAAAACTAGGAGTTAATGAACAATTAACATAACTTAGCATACTTTTCCACTTCATGCAAAGTCATACACAAGTTCAGCCAAAGCCCTAAACCATATTTCAGCTGAAGTTTCATCTGAAATTTGTTAAACAGTATATTATATATTCTGAAGTCAAATGCATGCCAAAAAAAAAAAAATCAGCTTGCAGCATGAAGGCCCCAGGAGTCCCAGCTCCTTTGCTATCCTAAAACTTTTTTTTTTTTTAAGAGACACTGGGATAGCTTCTAGTTACAAACACATTATCAGTTCTAGCTCCTACAGGCTTCAGTGAGATTAGTTTGCACTGACAATATTTGCACAATTCCACATGAGTAGCAGACTGTTGCAAAGAATAAACAGAGGCAGTGACTTGTCAATGAGAGATGTGTCTACAATCCTGCAGAAATACTTGTGAATTAAAGCCCATGTCATCTCTTCCCTCAAATTAAATATTCACAAATTCATTACTAAAAGTGGATAATTGTGAAGTATCCATCAACAGCAGCAGACCTTAATAAAATATTCTAAAATTTGACAGAATGAAAAAATTTTCCTTATGCTCAGATTATACTGCAACATCACAAATAACGTTAAAATACTTTGTACAGCCACAATGCCAAATTATAGCAAACATGTTTTACACAGAGCCATACCTCTTTACCTCTTAGCATAAAAATCTGAACAAAGCCTGGCAGAATGGGGGGACAAAGGCCAAAAAATAGGGACAGATTTTAAATGTTTCTCTTATAAACTTAAGAAAGTTACTACAATTATAGGATTTGTCTTAGCATACATTTTTCGGAAGGATATAAAGTCTGAAACACAAATGTACATCATTATTTAGTTACTTCAACCCTCAGATCATCCCAGTGACTTTCCAGAAAATCACAAATTTTATGAGGAACAGATCAGAAATATGAGGCAAAAATCTGAACGTTCTGCGAAAATCTGTACAGTTGAGAGGTATGAGGGAGCTTACAAAGTCCCATGGTGATTGGTTGGTGTTAGTTACTCTTATGTCTTCATGCCATAAACTAGTAAACTAGACAAACAAGATTAATTAAGGTACCAAAAGCTTACAACAGCTTCGCACATAAGCAAAGAACAAAGAGAAAGTAGTGTCAGTGGTGCAACAGATAATACACTTGTATTTGATGGAGGAAGACCAGAAGGTTCTAATCCCACTTAAAGTGATTGGGCTGACAATGCATTGCAGCATCAGTGGTACCACACTACTGATTGGTTTAACCTGTCACCTGAGAGATGACAAAAAGTCTCATTAACATGTCACCTGAGAGATGATACAAAGTCTCATTAACATTTCACCTGAGAGATGACACAAAGTTTCATCTGCTTCAGTTGATGATAGCTCGTGTGGATGTTAAAGATCCCACAGCACCTATTGAAAATAAAAGGAGAAGCTCCCATATTTCCTTTTCAAATTTCAAATATCATTATGAATGCCACCTCAGGACTACTCTGAAAAGAGGACACTAGCCTAGTGGGGCTAACATAGTCAGCAAGGATGAAGAGATGAATAAATAAACAAGCAAACAGTTTAGTCTATAATAAATGCCACATTAACTATATTAGTCTGCTTTGGCTATTTTCTTTTTTCCCTTTCACCATCTTCCTTGTGTCGCCAAACACTTCTCAACAGGTTCATAGGTGTTTACTAGGCTAACAACCACAAGGGCCTTTTTAAGCCTAGCCATTCATCCCAAATCTATGACAAGTTCTGATACCCTTGATAAGTGTAAGCAGGGGCATCCCAGCTACTGAATGTTAGCAAAAATTGCCTATTTCCTAAACAGCTACCATATTTTGATAATGTCTCTTCACAATGTAGCCCACTTACTATGAATAATGTAGAATTATTTTAGTGTGATCCTTGTATCACACTTTCTAATAATGTGGTACTGTTGCTTCAGTTTAACTGTGCTGCAAATAATGGAAGGCCACTTAAATATACAGCTTCTTTTGAGTTCTTCTCAGTGCACACCAAGTACCTTCTGTACATCGCTGCCTTATGCTGTCCACCGGTTTATTTATGTTTTATGGCCCTGTGTAGAGGCTTCTTGTGGATTTATCCCTACACAAGAATGTTGCATCTACTTCATGTTGAGAGTTTTGTGGATGAATGGGTAGAAGCTCTGTCAGAGGCAACTGATTTTCATCTGGGATTACTCTGTAAGGTAACACAGTAATGTCAACTGCTGTTTGTTAGGATTACTCTGTTACCTTACATACAAACACCATGTGCAGATTTGGGCATCTGATGCTTAAATACCCTCTAAGATGTAATCACAGAGTTTTTGTTAAAAGGTTAAAGTTATACACCATGATGCACTCATCAAAGATGATACCCCGACTCTACCTCAGTGGGCACCTGTACTAGATGGAGAAATTATCAAATAGCAACTTGCATTGGTGATGTATTGAGAAGAATACATCCCACTATAAAGTGCAGAACAGTGAGTGGTGTAAAGTGCAGAACAGTGATACTCAGGAATAGTGATACTTGGGAACAGTGATACTCGGGAACAGTGATACTCAGGAACAGTGATTTCAGGAATAGTGATACTCAGAAACAGTGATACTCGGGAACAGTGATAATCAGGATAAGTGATACTCAGGAATAGTGATACTTAGAAACAGTGACACTCGGGAAAAGGGATAGTCAGGATCAGTGATACTCGGGAACAGTGATACTCATGAATAGTGATACTCAGAAACAGTGATATTCAGAAACAGTGATATTCGGGAAAAGTGATAATCAGGATCAGTGATACTTGGGAACAGTGATACTCAGGAATAGTGATACTCGGGAACAGTGATAGTCAGGATCAGTGATACTCGGGAACAGTGATACTCAGTAGGAATAATAATAACCCAAAACTCAGCAGCACCATCCTGAGCCCATATTTTCTTACCAGGTACTAGTACTGTCAAGTGGTACTTACACACTTATGCTTACAACAAAATTTCAAAACAAAAACAATAAATAAAATGTTAAATGGAGAAGTTCACCCACAAGTAAAAGGAAAATGGAACCAAGGGAAATTTATATATTAACAGAGGGATATAAACACCAGAGAATGGATCAATGGTCATCAAGCTGTTATGACAACAGAACTGCTAGCCTGTGCACCCAGGTATTTACACAAGGCCAGTGGACATTTAGACAGGATTATTAAGTAATAGGGCAGCTAGTTTGTTGACCTTTCTACAAAAGATACTCATGGCCTTATGCCTATAAATTCTGTGATTAATCCAACAGAAAATATGCCATTTGGTTATAAACAAAAAGAGATGTTTCCTCAGACTAGATGGGATACTAGGCATCTTTTACTATATAATATCATGTGCACTACAGCCCAATTTAGGGAAGATGAGGGTGTTATACTTTTTTAACTTGAAATATCAGCCTTTGCCACATAATCTCCTTACAGGAATGTGGAATATTGTAGTGAATTCAGCAAAAATCATATCAAAGCAGGGATGTGCCACTGTCATGTAGTTAACATACTTCTTTTATTTAAAGCAACTGGACACAAAATGTAAAACAGTACAAAAGCTGCTGTTGTGCATGTGTAGAAAGGTGGGGTAGCACATTTTACCATTCATAGTCTTAGGAATATTGGTCTTGCAGTTTGATCAACACTGTGATGCAGCTCAGACTCATTGGTGTAGCTGGGGGCTTCAGTGTATATAACATTAGCTAGAATGGTTTTCTTGGCAAAAGCAGAAGTGTGAAAACAAAGTCAAGTAAACAAGTGCGGGCTGTAGCCATTTATTAGGGATTCTAATGTCTCATTGTGCTCAACATAATGGCAACTGTACCGTAACTGAAAAAATGATGAGAATAAATAATAAGCAAATATATAATGAAACCGACAGTTTGCTTGGGTTGCTAACTGGCTCTTTGAAGGGAGCAGGGGCAGTCAATGTTTGTTTGTGTTTTTCGGCTTTTCCCGGTTAGGGGTCGCCACAGCAGAACTCTGGTCCACTAATGATTGGCAGTTGATTTTTACGTACCGGCTTGCCAGGCCTGATGCACAACCTTCAAGGAAGTACGCCCATTCACGCATGCCTCCACGCAGAAGACGCTCTAGCTGAGAATCGAACCGGACAGCGTCTTACTGTGAGGTGACAATGCTACCACAGCACCACCACTGTCAATACAAGCAAGTGTTACCTTTTAAAGGGATCCAGAGGGATAGTGTGCTCGTGTACAGTGATAACATACATCTGCTGCACATTTTGCTGATACACCTGAGTGTAAAACTGCACCCTGTGCAAATCTATCAGATTTTACTTTCCTCAAAGCGCAGTGACATCAAAGCTGATTTTAGTAATGAAGAGGATGCAGGGACTTTATCCCATGCACAGAAAGTCTCAGGTGGTATTATTACCTTTTCAACTAAAAAACTGACATGGAATTCTGGTCAAAATTAAATTTATTTGAATTAGAGTGAAATTTGGAAATATGCGATTCGGACCCATACGCATTATAACAACATGGACCATTAGCAAATAGTGAATAAAAAATAATGAATAAATAACTGGTAGTCTAAAAGTCTGATTTGCAATTTAGCAGATGATATGCTTTACTGACTAAAACAATCATAGAACTGTGTGCTTATCAAACATAAATACATAAACGAAATAATATGAACAACAGTTGGAGTTGTTCAATGGATTGATCACAAAATAATCTGGAATAAAAAAAAAATTGGTAGAATTAATCAAGAGCTGGAACAGAACAATTCACTTTGTTACACATGGTGACAAGTTATATTAAGCTCATTTAGTCTTAAAAACTAAATGAATGGAAATGGAATCATCTTAACTGGATTCAGCCCACCCACTATTTTACTAGATTCAGCCCACCCACTATTTTACCACCTACCCAGTACTGTTACTACGGATTTAGGGAAAAGTCCTGACTACAAGTAAATATTGTCAATTTGCCTTTACAAATTCTGCAGACATCCTTTTACATTTATGAGGTTTGGGAACAAACTGCACTTTCAGTGGTTAGGAGGTTAAAGGAAAGGTGGACAAAGAGGCTCTAAAGGTTTGGGGAGGGCGGGGGAGATGTTAGGGTTGAGTGGGAAACTGAAAGAGTTTAGGTACAGTAGTGGGTAAGGAAGGGTTAGAGTTGGAAGGATGAGTGCTGTTTAGGAAGTGAGGTAAGTGTAAGGAGGGGCTAAAGTGGGTTTTAAGCAAGTGTAGCCAAGTTGAGAGGTCAGTTGTAGGCATGAATTTGCTGCCCACGCACCCTCCCTCTTTTTTTATGACGACAAGGATTTGGTGATTTTTACATGTAGATTCATCAGTGAAGTGGATAAGAGGAGCAGGCTTGTTCCTCTTCTGCCCCCCCCCCTCTGGTACTGGGTGCTGGACTCAAGGAGACTGACTGGTTGGGGATGAAAGTGAGTGGTGGTACACTGCTTTGATAAGTGACTGGTGGACGCAGCACTGCTTATTTTGGGTCAGATGAGTGGGATACACTGCCCTGGTAAATTGTTACATGGATGTTCATGCTGTGATTAATACATTTAAGAATGGTATTTAATAAAGTTGTGCTTAATAGTAAAGGTCATCAAAAGCCATTTTGGTGTGGTGAGAGTTATTTGAAGGGGATTGGGACAAATTGTGTTTCTTTATTTTTTATGTTCTACATTTAGTAGGTGTACATGTGATACAGTGTCCTTGTCATTTATTGTTAATAATTCTAATTATTTACAGTTTTGTGTCCAGTGCGTTACATGATGACGGTGTGGCTGAAGCTAGAAAGGAAGGCTAAACAGCTTGATCTCCTGGTTGGTAGGAGTGTTTATAATTATGTTACATTCATTTATGGAGATAACAATGATAACATTGTCTGAAGTAACACTTGCAATTGTGTAAGATAAGTATGGCATTATGAGTAAGAAAGAAATTAATGAGTTCACAGGAAACTCAGTTGCTTCCTATTAGAAATGTCATTATTTCTAGGGAGCATATGGAAAACAGTAGCGATGCAAATTCTGGGAGGGGGTTGCTAGGTTTATCATAGAGTTTACAGTCAACAAGTTTTGTTTCCCTACTCATTTTCCCAAATAAATTTACCATGTTCCCCATTCAAATCAGTCTCTCACATGGGAATCAGAAAAGCAAAGGCACATTTCAAAAACTGGAACACTCTTCGTCTTTTCAAAAGTGGGTCAAGTCAGTACAGTTCCACCTAAGTAACTCCATTAAACATAGCAGATATGTTTTGCTATACATTCTGTTCAAGATTATGGAAACCTGCTAATTTGTGATGTAAGTCTACCAGCTAGCCATTCCCCGTAAAAATATTTAGCAATCAAGCTGCCAGGTATATGTCATATACCAGAAATAACTTCATATAATATTCCTTCACACAGTGCTGGGTTTGTACAACCAGTTCTAATCTACTGCATTTTGGTTTGGCTCTCACATAAAATGCCTGTGGATAGTTACATTTTATAACCAAAATGTATAAAACACAAATCTTTGAAATATATATGAAACGCTTAGTAATGGGTAAGTGGTACTCCTGCAATACATCTCTCTGCTGAAAGTCCAGGTCTCAAACATGAGCACAGCAACTACAGACTATGTGCGCATTAAAGACAAGATAAAAGCTTCCATCTTAGGTAGCCTTACCACCTCAACTGTCTTCGGAAGACCTCAGTGTCCCTGCTTAGAACCCCAAAACAGTTCCATTTTACTAGCTGTGTACTCTATTCCTGTAAATCTTACAGTTTTATGCCTTCATCTAAAGCCAAAAATGTATTTTCTGATACCCGTTATATCCTCTTTAGGGTAAGAGAGGGCCACTAAGCTGACAGTGAAACTAACTAGTCTAGCACTGGCAGTGTGTACACTTATTTACACCCCGCATGACACCTAAAAGTATTTTAAAGGACCATCAATTCAGCTAACAGTGCCCTTTCAGAATGTGGCAAGAAAACTGAGCACCCAAAAGAAACCAATAAACTCTAAGGAATGAATGAATAAATAAATAATTTAACTAAATAAATAACGATGAAAGTAAAAACACAAACTGAAGTTATATAATATCATCAAGGCACTCAGCAGTACCGTTTGCAAATTCAGGGAATGAAGGACAGCTAATTGGGTTGAGCTCTTTCATTACATGCAGCTATGTGACAAAACTCTACATAATGCATAAATATTCATGTAGGAACACCAACAAGAATAGCTTGATATTCTTTTTACATGCTAAAATTTACTAAAACCAAAATTAAAATGCAGTGGCTCGTACAGTAGGAACAATTGCTTGGAAATGGGTACTTTGTTCTGAAGAAGTCTATTCTATTAATATAGATGAAAGTGTTTGTTCCTAGTGTATGAGCCAATGTGTATTAGTTTTGGTTTGAGCATTTCATTTTACTCAGTGTGGCAAAGTTATATTTGGTCAAAATGCCAAGGCATACATATTTTAATATATAGCCTTTGTAAATGACACCATATTTTTAACAACTGTATTTGTTTTATTTTCTCAATAACTGCTTTATCAGATTCACAAAGCAGATGGAGCCTATACATTCCAACAACCAACATAAGGGCTAGGACACCTTTTCTGGAGGAGATGCCATTCCATCACAGGATGCCTACATACTAACATATATGCACTCACTGCAGATATACCCACAAGCAGTCTGGAGTATACTGAGTGTTCCTGCAAGTGTGTTTGGGATGTGAGAAGCATATGGAGACGCAACATAATTCCTTGCGGACACAGGTAGGAAATGAAAACTCACCAATGAAGGCAACTTATCCAAGAAACAAAAAGGAACACCAGATCCTGTGAGACAGTAATTATAAATGATCTACAACTGTGCTACTTTTATACTTACAATTGTATATTTAGGAGATGGCAAATGTGACTGTGACTGTCTTGAGTATTTCCCCTAAAAATCAGTACAGAATAATTTATTTTCACAATAATTTACATAACCTAATAACAAAAAGTAACTGCAAAAACGGAGTTTTAATACAGTGAATGCTAGCATTTAGTATCAAGTAGCCGTTTTGTTCCCCTGTTACACAGCAGTCAGAACACGTAATGTATATTCATAAAATCTATTGTGTACTTATAGTTTACCTTTCCATTTTTATTATGAAGCCTATTTCATATTCCAGGTTACATGTATTTTTTGAAATTCATTGAGTGTATTATCATCACCATCATCATCATCAGCCCTCTTTTTCCCATTTTTTATACATGGGGTCGGTGTATCATGTTAACTGCTGCTAACTCTTTCGATTCCTCAACACTCATGCCTGACTGTCGCAGATCTTCTTTCACACAATCCATCCAACTTTTTGCTGGACATCCTCGCTTTCTCTTACCTTCTTTCTGTCTGTCCCAAATCTTCCTACCCAGATTGTTTTCTGCTTTTCTACACGTGTCCAAACCACCGTAATCTGTTCTCTTTGATCTTTTCTGCAATTGAAGCTACCTTGGCTTCTGCTGTTATGTCCTCATTTCTTCATCTGTCCCACAGTGTGCATCTTACCACCCTTCTCAGGCACTTCATTTCCATCACCTCTATGTTCTTCAGCTGTTCTGCCTTTACTGCCCAGGTGTCTGTACCATACAGTAGTACTGGTCGCACCACTGTCTTGTACACTTTACTTTTCAGCTTCTTTGCCATTCTTCTGTCATAGACTACACCTGACACTCTATGCCAGTTGGCTGCAGCCCCTCTGATTCGATCTTTGACCTCTTCATACAGAAGACCATCCCTCCCAGATACTTGAAACCGTTTACATGTTCCACTGTCTTCCCTTCTATCTCTGTTCTCAGCTTCCTCTGATTTTCCCAATTTGCTGCCATTACCACCATAGGTTCATAGTAGGTACTAGGCTATCGGCCCAAGGGCCAGTGTAAGCCTAGCCAACAAAGTTCTCTGGCTTATGCCAGCCAAGAAAGTTATTTTCCTGTGCCACTGTCGAGCAGAGACAGTGAAGTGATCCCTGGGGTGTATTTCCTATTTCCCATCCACTCATCAAGATTTTTCTTGAAGAGTGCTAATGAAGAACTTTGCTTGACATAGATGGGTAGCCTGTTCCAGAGTATGAGAAGTCTCTGGGACAGGAATCTATCCCTCCAGCATGTCCTGTTTTACCTGTGGTTAGTTTCATCCCATGTGCCTTCAGTTTTGCGTTCCATTCTCCTATCCTTTGTTGAAGTTCTAGCTCAGAGTCTGCCTGTAATGCCACATCGTCTGCATACAGCAGCTTTGTTGATCTATCCCCTACAGTCTGTTTGCTAATGTAGTCCATCACCAGTATGAACAGCAGTGGAGTTAGAACTGAACCCCTGGTGTACACCCACTCCCACTGGGAACGCCCCTGTGAGGCCCAACACTGTCCATACTTGAGTCACTGGATCCTTGTACATAGCCTGTACTAACTCTACCAATGTTTCTGGGACTTCAAACCACCGCAGTAATGCCCAGATCAGCTTTCTTCGGACCTTGTCATATGCTTTCTCCAGATCTAGGAATGCCCAGTTGGACTCTCTCCTCATCTCTATCTTATTCTGAAGTATCTGTCTCACTGCAGACATTGGGTCAATTGTGCTGCATCCTGATCTGAATCTGAACTGCTCATCTCCCATCTTATGTTCTGCTACCCTGCATATCCATTTATCAATCACCCCCTCCAGACTTTTCATGCAATGTGATAGGAGTTTGATGCCTCTGTACTGCCCACAGTTGTGGATGTCCCCCTTGTTCTTGTACACTGGCATGAGTATGCTTATTCTCCAGTAAGCTGGGATATGCCTTTCTCTCCACACTGCTATTAGTACCCTCAGCAGCCATTTTCCCCTATCTCACCCATCATCTTTACCATATCTGCTGTGACCTCATCTGAGCCTGCTGATTTCCCTGACTTCATTTTCCTTAGTGCTGTTCTTACTTCTTCTAGGGTGGGAGATTGAGTGTATCTCCACTTAGAAATAATCTAATTTCCACAAACCCACACGCCTCAATGAAAGTAACATCATCTATTAGTGAGTCACTTTACTATGGTGTTGTTGACTTGTGTTTACACACTGCAAATGCAGTTAGTAAACCCTAATACAACATTATTGTAGTGGGTGGCATCTGGAAATATTTCTGAGTATTGGTGATCTAAAAAAATCCATGCATTTGTGAAACTTTGGAAACTGTGAGAAATATTGATAGATGCTTTTATGACAACTCATTTTTCATTTATAATTTATTGATATTTGTATACCAGAAAAGTCCAACTGGGCAATAAACTGTTTCAAGGGAGGCCCAGAGAGAAAAGTTCCACCTTATAATATAAAAACAGTAGAATACAGTAAATATGAACATTTTATATGGATTGTCATTTATAAAAGTACACTATAAAATGTTACAACTGCAAAGGATGTTATTTCTACAGAGATAATACTATTTCTAGGGTTTCTCCTTAGTATAGTGTAAAACTGTCTAGTGAGAAAACTAAGCTTAATGTGTTTAAATTTCAAGAAGTAGAGACAGACAGCTGAAGGCAAATGTGAGATAAGTAGACAAAATACATGATTTTAAGATAATAGAGATACAGTAGTTAGTTGAGAAAAAGGATAAAAATTGGCAGAGGGTCAAAGATGAAAGAGTGAGGAAAAGACAGTTTGGTTTAGACAGGAAAATGTGTATGCAAGAGATGATAAAATATGTGTATACCCTTAGAAGCAAAATAAAGATTTACAAATTGCAAATGAGTATTTGAAGTATATGTACTTTGGGAAAGAAAGTGAGTAATATTTCCAATAGGCGGACACGAGATGTTAATACAGTAGGGGAGAGGTATAGTAGGTTTCCTAACATGTATATAGGAGAAGGCACAAGAACACAGAGTATAGTATAATAAAGAGCCCTTACTAATAGTTTTATGGAACAGCACACCCTCTAATCTTAGCCTAGTCTGAAAGTTTTAGCTAAAGCAATTTTGAACTCCTTCCCAGGAAATCACTTTTGTAACTTTTAGTTAGATGTGGTTCCACAGTCTTCAGACATAGAACTTCTGGTAAATGAAATACAGGAACTGACAGAAGAATTCATGCACTGCCTTGTTATATAACATATTCCAAAAATAAAAATGCATCATGGTTTACTTACCGACCACAGTTCTAAATGTTGTAGTGAAACTGCCAATTCCCGACTTCCGTGGGCTATTATTACCTGAACTAAGGAAATTAAAACATGCTACTTAGTGTCTAGCCTAAGGGCAATCTTCCCTCACTTAGGCACCATCCCTGAACCGAAAACAGTCCATGAACCAGAAAATATTTCATAGTCTAAACCATCATTGCAAAAAAAAAAACATTTTTTAAACTACTATGAAGCATTTCTTCAGTATATATATTTATATGGCCCAGTGACAATGTTTAGAACATTTCTTTCATCAGAGATTTCAATTTGTATGCTTATGTTTTATGAAATGCTGTAGCTTGAATCTAGCAATATACAGACTAACTGACACACTCTTTGCAAATGTGATGATATTGTTTTTGCTGCTTCACTTTTATACCTAACGTCTTTTATAAACTGATACCCGTATGCTAATTCATTACAATTAGGTAGATGTTTCAGTTTGTTTCAAAATTAAATTAAGCCGTGATGCGTTTAAAAGAGACAGTAATATCTTTAATGTCATAAATTTGATGATTTAACTAAACAGATGTAGGTACAATAAATATTTGGTAAGTGGCCTTCTATAATACCTAACAAAAGCTAATTCCATGCATGTGAGACTTCTCAGAAACTTTAACAGGAAGAACCAAAAGAAAAATCTCTCTATATGACATAATGTACTAATTTCAGCTTCAAACTCTGTGAAGATACTTTTACAGAATTAAAGATTATATTTAATGATTGATTGCTTCATTAAAGATTATTTGATTACTCATTTATTCACTCATTTGTTTACATTTTGTACAGCCCTATTTAGCTGGAGACTGTTACTTTTCCCCCAGTAGTCTATTTATAAGATTTCTAATTACAGACAATAATTGGGCTAAACAACAAAAGGAACATAATCAGTGAAGAAACAGAGAGAGAGGAGTACTGCTGGTCAAATCATGAAAGACCAAAATTAAACATAGACAGTGATGATGCAGATATACAAACTGACATCTTCTGAAATGAAGGTTTTCTGGCAGTAAAATACAAATAAAAGACTTGCCTAGCAATTACAACTGAAAAATAATGTATGACAGCAGGAATTCATGTTTAGAGGTAAATGAATCATTATTTTCAACGCATGCTGTGTCACAACCCTAATACCCTCAGAACATGAAATACGCTGTTATGAGCTGCTTCTACTGGCTTCAGCCCTACTACAACTGTGTATGCTACTCACCTCATACTTCATAATGTTCCATTACAGAAATAAAAGGCACAACTTTCCATCTATTTCCATGTTCACTTAAGTAAATCATATATGTTAAACTATTTGTAGACATTCTGCATGGAATCTTTAATTTGTCTAAAAACAATAGATGTTACATTTGGTGATCATTGTTCTTTGGTTCATTGCAGTTTCTGTTGAAGATTACAGATAAAACCAGAAAATCATTTACTTAAGAAAATAGGTTTACATTGTTTTACTGCTTTACATTTGTAATTCAAAGACTATTTCAATGTATTTTTGAACACGGATACTCAATTGTTAGTGTTTCTTTAAATTGTATTAATTAGTCAGCTATTAGGATTTATTTAGTATATAAATATATATATATATATATACTTGGATTGTGTTATTTGATTATTCTGATCAAGTCCCTGTTTACCACGGATGAAAGCGCTCAATGTTGTTAATTAAATAAGGTGCTACAGTCATCAGTTCCTTCTGTTCATTTTTTCGTGGTTTGTTTTTATCTTTACTGATCTGTTTATATAAGTAACTTATATAAACAATTAATGTAAATATAAGCATTTAATTTATCACCAGTAGTCAGAAAAGGGTACACTAAGTTTATATTGGTTGAACTTCTGCAGTTGTGCTTTCACTAGACAAACTCTGCTGAAAACTGGCTTAGCCCCATATTACCTTCATTACAATGCCTGGTTCTCTGGTTTGGTTTTCCACAGGGGTGCATGCAATATGGAGTCTGTATGTTGTTCCTGTGTTCATTTGAGTTTTTGACAGGCCCCTGATTTTCTTCTTCATCCAAAAATCATGCTGATAAGTGAATCAGTGATCCCTGTAATTTACTCACAGGTGTGTGTGTGTGTGTGTGTGTGTGTGTGTGTGTGTGTGTATTATTTATTTTTTATTTTTATTTTACATTTATTGACCGGGATAGTCTAGCTGGACATATTTCCATTTTCAGTAGAGGCCCGCGGAGAAAAACTCCACACAGATATACAAAGTATAAAAATATTGTTACAAGGTAAGTAAAGGATTAATAAACAATAAAACAGATGTTTTTTTCATTCTAGATATAAAGTAGCAATAAACAGAATATTACTTAAGGAAGCTAAAACAGTTGTAGTACAGGAGAGTTACGTACAATACTTCACATCAGGTACAAGGATTTAAACAATAGGTTAGAGTTTAGCTAGTGACAGTCTTATTTACAGATTAAGGAAGCAATACTTCACATAAGGTACAAGGATTTAAGCAATAGGTTAGAGTTTAACTAGTGACAGTCTTATTTACAAGACTAAGTGTTTAGATGAGAGGAAGTTAGGTTAGAAGAGGAAGAAACAGGGGTGATGAGGGTGGTTAGTCAGGGTTACTACAAGGGCAAAGCCAGTGCTTTTGGAGGTGTTTTTTTTAAGTTCTAGTTTGAAAAGTGGCAAGGATGTTTAAATTAGAGTTAGTTCATTGGGTAGCAGGTTCCAGTTTTTTCCTGCTGTGTTGGTAAACAGAGAGTCACCAGCTGCATTATTAGACTTTGTTAAGATAGCAAGGAGTTTGTTAGAAGAACGTAGGGAGTTCAGATTATTGTATGGGACTAGGAGTTTTGAGAGTATATAGGTATTACTGGGTTGGTGAAATATCTTGTGGGCAATTGTGAGTTGGGGGATTTTCAGATGGTTTTGGAATTCAAGCCAGTCGAGTTGCCTGAGATTAGAGCAGTGGTGGGTTCTAACGGGATTGCTAGTAGCGAATCTGGCAATGTTATTATAGGAAGTTGCTAATTTGTTAAGGTTAGTTTTTTTAAGGTTGGTAAATATAGGTGAAGCATACAGATGGGTTGAAATTAGATGGGAGTGACCGATCTTGGCTCTAGCTGTTGAGGTTAAAAAAGGTTTTATTCTATATAAGGAACCTATTTTTCTGTTGATTATTTTAATGGTGTTGTTTATATGGTAATCAAATGAGAGATTATTGTCAATGGTAATTCCAAAAAGTTTAGTGGTAGAGTCTGGGAGAATAACAGTGCCATTATTTGAAGAGATTGAGAAATCTAAGGGGGGACCTAGTAGTGGGTGTAAAGAGAAGGAGTTTAGTTTTTTTAGCATTAAGTAAGAGGCAACATTTGGTAAACCACGTTTCTACAGTGTTGAAAACATTTTGAGTAAGAGAATGTAGTTCAGATGGAGAGGTTGCTGAACAAATTAGTGTGGAATCATCTGCATATTGAATACAGGTGGCTTCAGGGATTGCTACATGAAGATCATTAATAAATAGTGAGAAAAGAAGTGGTCCTAGAATGGAGCCCTGAGGGACCCCGATGGTGACAGGTAAAAAGGATGAGATTTGATTTTCCCAGAGGACTGCTTGTTGTCTGTTGCTGAGATACAATGTAAACCACTCAATGGCCAGAGAGTCAAAGGAAAGAGATTCAAAAATATTGATTAAGAGGGTGTGGTTAACCATGTTGAAAGCTTTAGAGAGGTCAATAAAGAGTGCAGATGAGAGAATGTTGTTGTTACGGTTTCTGTTGATGGTATCTGTGAAGGATAGAAGGGCAGTAGTGGTACTATGTGATGGCCTAAAGCCATGTTGACAGTTTGCTATTAAGTTATGTAGAGAGAGATGATGTAGAAGTTGTTGGTGAATGCATTTTTCCATAAGTTTTGCTAAGGGTGATAGGAGAGCAATTGGCCGATAGTTAGAGTAGTCAGAGTTTCCACCTTTATGTAAGGGGATAATGTGGGAGATTTTCCAAATATCTGGGATGGTTCCTTCTTGGATTGTCCTATTTATAAGGATAGATATAGGGTAGGCAATTACTTTGGCTGCTTTTTGGAGATATTGGGAAGGAAGTTGGTCAGCAGATGGAGTACATGGCTTAAGTTTGTGAAGAAATTTATAGATGAGAGAAGTAGAGATGGGTAGTAGTTTAAATTGAGAAAAAGAGTATGTTAAGTTGCTGGGAAGGCTGGAGTTTTCAGAGATAAGATGACTAGCTAGAGATTGTATAGTCTCAGTGAAGAAAGAGGTAAAGGTATTGGCAGTTTGATGGGGGGTATTTGGATCTGCATCAAGTGGGGTGGGTGTTTGGGACTTCCCTGGGGAAAGGAGCTTATTAATGCAGGACCAGAACTTTTGAGGATTATTTTGATGAGTTTGTTGAAGTTTACAGTAATAGTTTCTTTTATCTGTGAGTATTGCTTTTTTTGTGCTGTTTCTAAGCTGCCTAAATTGTAGAAGCTCAGAACTATTTCTATGAGATCTCCATTTGGCCCAGACTTTGTTCCTAAGTAGAATGTGATTTTTAGTTTCATTCAAGAGCCATGGGGCTGGGTTAGACTTCATTCTTATGGAACGTTTCGGAGCATGCTTATCCAGGATAGATAAGAATAAAGTGTTAAAATACTTTACAGCCTCTTCAAGTGGAAGGGATTTTAATGGGTTCCAGTTGCATGCTCTAAGCTCAGTTTGGAATAATTCTGCCTTAAAGTGTTTGGCAGAGCATACTGTCCTAATGATGGGGAGGTTTGTAAAATCCTTTTTTTCTCTTGTGATGTAAGTCGAGGAATGATCACTTAGATCATCTGGTAGAGTTCCTACTTTGTAAGTTTGTTTCACATTATAGTATCCAGTCCAAGGTACTCTCCTTCTTATTAGGTTTGTTAATTCTGGTTGTAGAGGTTATGGTTTGGGTAAAGCCATGGAGGTTAATATGAGAGGTAGGACTTTCAGCACTAACACTTTTCCAGTCCATATTAAAGTCACCTAGTATTATTGTTTCTTGGGGGTAGGTAGAAGACACCCAGCAGAGTAAATCCTCTATTGTAGTGATATTGTTTCCGGGTGGTATGTAAATGCAGATAATGTATAAAGATATTTTTGCATTGATTTGAAGCTTAGTAATGAGGACGTCTGCGTTGCTATCCTGGGTTGGATTAGATGGTAGGGTAGAGATATGAAGTCCATTTTTAAACAGAATTGCTACTCCACCACCTTTACATTTTGTTCTGTCTTGTCTAACTATATTATAGCCCTGGGGAATAATTTCATTATCTTTGGTTTCTGGTTTCAACCAAGTCTCAGTAAGACAGAGAATATCAAAGGAGTGAATATCTAGGAGGGCATGAAGGTGAGTTATTTTATTATTGATGCTTTGGATATTAAGATGCCCTATTAGGAGAGAACTATTGAGTTTAGGGTGAGTTGTTTGGATTGTAGGGTTGGTAGGGCCAGGGTTGGGGTGGACATCACCATCTTTTAAGGAGGGATTATTTAGTTTTGTTACTGAATAGTTGCCAAGGTAGGTAATGATTTTCAATTTTTTTTCTGAGTTTAGGTTATGTTTAATGTGTGAGACAGTGGGAGAGAAAATATTACTGTGGGTATATCATCATGTGATAAACAACATCCAGTCTGGAAATGGTTCCCTATCTTATGTCCATTGTTTTTTTTTTTTTTTTATCAGGGCTTGGCTCCTCTGTTACACTGAAGAAGATGGGGGGGGGGGGTTCAAAGAATAAATTAATGAATTAATGCAGGTCAGTGGCTAAATGAAATCAGCATAAATTTGTTGTCCTTTGCCTGCTGGTAGGTCATGGTATAAACAGGACAGAAGGTGAATGAGATGGGTTTAATCTGCTATAACTGAATGACACTAAACACTTTGCCTACTAATTACTAATGAGTTTCATCCTGTATTCTTGAGTTTCACTCATTCAGTTTTAATCTGTCTACAGTATTTTGGAATTATTCTACTGTTTATTGTTTTGTTTACTGGGAAAATGCAGCTGGGCACAAAGTGACTTTTCAGTGGAGGCCCGAAGAGAAAGCCTCCATAAAATAAGACATTATACAGTCGTACATTATAGTAAGACATATTAATACAGAAAAGATACGGAATACAGTTAATACATATTGCAGGTGTGTTTAAACAATGCCATATTATTAGTACTGAGGTGACACAGCAGAATTTTAACTACAGTGCTTGTTATTGTGGTATTGCTAGTTTGTTGGTTTAAAGAATATGTAAAAGAGAGTGGGATATACATGGAGATAGAAGTCTGGGTCTAGTAACAGTTTACAGTTTTAGTTTGACTGCATACGTCTGATCATGTCATTTAACCAAGCCTTATTCCTATATTGCTCCAGAAAAAGTGACCTATATCTAATAACTCTTACCTGGTTAACAAATAAATATACACATTAATAATTAGCCCAAGAAACTAATTTTTCTTTTCTTTCAAAACATTCTTGTTAATTATCTATTAGTAAAGGACTGAAGAGTAAGAGTTAATTAACAGGTTAGTATTCAAGTGAGAGAGTCTTTTCAAAATTGTTGCTTAAATCATATGACATCAGTATAAACAACACATACCCTGAACACTGCTAATGTTCATTTACTTAATCACTTATTAACAATGAGTGATGTATCAGTAAACTATAGAAGAATATTGTAAAGTTAAAGACCCAAACCTGTCCAATTCTGCACCTGCACCTTTACCTCCCTTTTGTCACTATTGTCATGTTTGTTTGCAGAACAAGGCTTCAACATATCCCAGTAAATCTACAGAAAAGCCTTCTTTCCTCCTTGCTCTGACTTTAGTAATATGTATACCATGAACATCTAATACTAAAGACAACCAGCAAACTTTAGCACAGGCAATCTCTGTATTTCTGTATTCTTTTCAGTGCCAACCCACTTACTAAGCAAAAAATATATATATATATATATTCAGCCGAAATGCAGCATGAAACTTACAATCATGTGCACAGGCAAGAAATTAAGGGTGAATTTATGGTGACAAAAGTCTTCTGGAAATCATATTTTCCTATTTTTCATACCCTTTTCCCTCTTGTGCCTCAGACAGTGATGGTCTCTCTCACTCATTCCAAGCTCTTACACCTGAGACAGCCCACTGTGGGGCCAAAATAAGGCATCCTTAAAAGGAATTTGCTACCCTTGCCTCTACACCACTACCATCCAAAGCACTCCTGTTCCCGGAGACACCATCATCCCAATGCCTGACAGTCAGACTTCTGCTCCTAAATGGAGGTCACCTATGTTTAATGGTGGAACCTAATTGCCTCCAGCCTGAAGAACCATGTGGTAACTCACAGATGTGCAACTGCCAGCTACATCACTAGGAAGGTAGGAGAAATGTTCCAGTTAGCTTAACCTCTCCTTTTTACAGCAGTCATGTGTATGGCGAGAACCCACAGTGCTAGATCAAATGCTATGTGCAGCCAGAAAGTCTGTTTGTACTAGTTTTCAGTCTTTCTACAGCTCAAGTAGCCATTCCTCCACTAATGGACAAGCAAGTGGCAGTCTTCTACTTCTATACTCCAAGGCTGACTTCTCCAGCAGCAAGCAGCTGATTATATTGAAGCAATCTGGGTTACAGTCAGATTTTTACCCCTCTGTATAATAACAACAGTTGTCTTGTGCAAAAGAGAAAGAAAATTCAAAGCTGGTACAAACTCAAAAGCAAATGTATACCCACACATAAGACTGGTCACTGTGTGGTGCGTAGAACAGCTGAACAGTGTTCAAGAGACTATGCATACAACCTCAGATGTGATGTGTGATGTGGTTCCCTAATGCTTACAGATAACATGAAGACACAAAGCACCTGTTTTTTGGGCCACACAAAAGTTTGATACTTCAATGCCTTTTGTTTCTGAAATGGAGATTGGGGTACATTCCTGGACAATTTAATTCTAGAACTGTGTATCAATCTATGTGATATTTCCATTTTGATTAGACTGCCTATGCAATTGTTTTAAATTTTATAGATGTATGCATTCATGTTTACAAACAACTGCATGCACACATTCATGTGTGTGTGTGTGTGTGTGTGTGTGTGGGGGGGGTTGTCTGTCATTCACCCTGATATATATGCCATCACTTTAAGCATTTCACAAGTTCCTAGGTGTATACTAGAATATTGACTGCTGGGGCCTTTATAAGCCTACCCAAGCATCTGAATAGTATCCCACAGGTTTATGTGCCTTAGAGGTTATTTTAAGGGGTATACATAAGTTAGGAAAAGATTTACAGGTTGTTTCTGTCCATTACAGACATAGTTGCTAGACTCGGGATGTGTTCCTGATTTTCCATCCACTGGTCCAGGTTTCTCTTGAATAGCAGGAGGGAAAAGCTCTGCTTCACATAGATGGGAACCCTATTCCAAAGAAGGTGAATTGTTTGAGGCACATACCTTTCTCTCCAGCATGTCCTAATTATGTCACAAGCAAAGTTTAAATCCCCATATTCAGTAATTCTGATGCTATTAATTTTGCAGATTTGAAAAAATTCCATCAGAGTGGGCTCCAAGGATGCACTGTAAGCCAGGCATAGATTGCCTCTCAACAGCTGTAGGAAATGAGGCAGGATTTCCTTTTTTAAAATTATAATTGATGCATGCAGTGATGATTGTGGGCTATGCTATGTGGTGCATGGTCTGCTGTCACTGTTAATCTGACATTCTCTTTCATCTTAAAATCAATTTGTATTATTACCTGTTTGACTGCTCACTGATTCTTGTTCAGTAATGCTGAAAGACAACAAATCAAAAAGAAAAAAAAAACTGTACCTGCTTTACTTAATAACTTTTGCTTTAATTATTTATTCACTGTGCAATAAAAAGCAATACTGGAAACAATTAAATATTTAGTTATATATGCCATTTCTGTTTACTGTAATCTGCTGTACTGCACATCAGATTGCTTTTTAGTGTCATACAAAATGAATTCTGACTTCAGAATGTTGTCATCATTTGTGCAGTGATGAGGGTGTAGTGCAGCAGTTACGTTTATATGGCAGGATGCTTATTTTAATGTGTAATTTCCTTATGATATATTTGGCCTGAAAAATGTCTGTTCATTACTATTGTGATGTTTTATGTGACTGCCACCAGAAGGAATGTTAATCCATATATCATTATTTTTTGTCCAATGTTCATTCATATACTTAACTGATGTAATGATATGAATTCACAGTATGTGGTAACTAATAACTGAAAAGGGAATAACTGAATATATATATATATATATATATATATATATATATATATATATATATATACACACAATCACCCCACTTCCAACAAAAGCCTATTCCAATTAAACAGAAAGATCTGTCAATTAATGTAATTCACAGCAGTTCCTGATCAAATGAGCTCTACATATTGCCAATTGATAGGCCAGGTGATGGTACAACTGATCTGGAGGATGGGCTACCATCAGAACTGTAAGGTGAGTTAGTCTGTTAGTGCCATCTACTGCAGGAAGGTGATCCTTCTGACACTGCTATGTGACCATAATCTAGAGCGTGAGGTTCTTCTAGGTGTAGATGTCCATTAAGATGGTCTGTGTGAAATGTGTTAATGATTGTTCACTGTGAGTACTGACATTACCTTTTTGAGAAATAGCAACAGTATCATGCAGTTTCCCCCCCATGTGCTGGTCCAGTACCCTGACCCCTGCCCCCATAAGACTGAGTCCAGCCTGACTCTGGTATGTCCTAACTAGTGTATGAATGGAGGCTGGAACTGATGCTTGGTGTGCCACCATACTACACATCACTGACACCATGGCATTATCCCTGCTCACTGTCATTTCAAAGTAGTGCTGGAAATCATCATGCATACCCTGTAGTATTTCTAGCTGACCCTCTGTTGTACTGCTCTGAGCTCTAACAATGAAACAGCACATTAGTAGATGGGCATCCAGTGCTTTATGTGTTTCCGGGAGTAGTTGGAAATAATTCCTGTGTCTCGCACCCATTTGTAATGATGTGGCTGTCGACCATGTTCAGAATGTCTACCATCTTCATCAAAGTTTTCTTCTGTAGGTATAGATACTGGTGTAGAGGTGCAGGGTTAATCATACTGAATAAGTTTGAGTGCAATTTCAGCTTTTATAATATGATTTTTATAACCTTATTAACTGCAATATTTACCAATTTCTATTCTTTTCTTTTTTGGGGATTATTTTCTCAGGTACTGTATTCTTTGTATTGAAAGTACATAATTTAAAAAGACACCCCTTCAAAAAGACAAAAGCCCTTGCCATTTCAATTCATCACAAGTATGCATGAGCTCTACTCTTACATTCTTCCCAAATACAGATGTACATCCCAAATCACTAGTCCCCACTATAAGCATAAGCACTTCCCATACACAAGTTTTACTTCAATAAAGATTTTACTACAATATTTCAATACTGTGTTGTTAAGCTACATTATTGTACTGTGTTCATTTACTGTGCTTTTTCTATTTTGTCTCTCCCTGCCCTTTTTATTTCTTTTTTTTTTTATTGTGTTTATGCATTTCTTTCTCCTTTTTTTTGTTTTGCTTCAATCCCATTTTCTTGTTTTTTTACAGGTTGAAATCCCTCATTAGCAGACCAGGAATGTACCTCTTAGATTAGGGACAGTTCACCTTCTGCCCATCCAGGGATGTCTTTGTAAGGTTGGTGTAGAGGCACCAGACCTGCAGGTATTCTGTCATGTGGCAGCCTGGCAAGCCTCACAGAATGGGGGCTTCAGAGTTTGCTTGAGGAGGTACTGGTAGAGGTAGTGAACAGGAGAATTTAGCCAAATTAAGCCTCTCTACAGTGTGTAGAAGACACACTTAGCCAGCTGGTTCCCCCACCCCCAACATCACGATCATCCATTGCAACACCATTTGGCAGTAAACATGTTTGTGGCTCTTTTGACTGAAATTCTAGCTGGCACTTCTCAGCCCTTCTTCCTTTACTGTTTCTCCATCACACTCTTTCCTATTTCCCACCCACACTACTCTCTTATAAAAAAAAAAAAAAAAAATTGAAAAAAATAGGTGGGTCTATCCCCCAACAAAAACGTAGTGCCCATCCTCTCCTACTCCTCCAGCACAAACTGTTTGTTGTTTCCATTTGTGTGTTCACTTCTTTCTTTCGTCTCCCCTTTTTGATATGTCCCAGGATCCCCTTTCTATTCTTTAATGAAACCATCAAGATGTCCACAAACGGATACCCCTATATAAAAAAATGATATACACCTTTTCATTATTTTAAAACAGAAAAGCTGCACAATCCACAGGTTTTCTAAAACACTTTTAGCGTGACTGAGCTTAGCCGCACTTGCCCACAACATGCCAAAGCATATTACAACTAATGATATGGAGAAATAACTTGCAGTTTCGAAATGATGAAATTTATACAATTTAATCTTATGTAAAAACTGGGTGCGTTTTTAAAAATTGCTTTGCTTATCTTTATTTCATCCAAATGCATTTCGCTGACCTTATTTGCATATCTGTGTAGCACTGCTATTCACACATGACTATTACTCATTTGCAAAGTCTTGGACTATGAATACCAACCTTAGTATCATACAGTAAAGGGGCAAAGACTATTAAACAGTGAGTCATACTATGGGAAATAACTAAAGGGTACTCATTATCAAATTTAATAATTCAAGGACTTACAGAATGCTCTCTCTCTCTCTCTCTCTCTATATATATATATATATATATATATATATGTATATATATTAGTGCCAACAGTTAAATCACAATAAAAATTATGTCCATGTCTCCACCTAGACTAACCCCCCCCCAAAAAAAAAAAATATATATATATATATATATATATATATATATATATATATTTTTTTTTTATGACAAAGGTAAGATAAACTTAGCTCACAGAGGTGAAATGCCCATTAATAAACTTCCTCAACCCAAACAACATACACTTCTCTACAAACTTTAGAATACTATTATCAGGAATATAGCTTGATCCCTACCCATTCTGAGCCTACACTCTTCTCCCCCTCTATATTTTATTCACAAAAACTTTCCTTCTTAGCTAACCACCTTTTATCTTAACTAGCATTCTTACATTCAACCTTGAAATACATGTCTTTCTCTCTTACACACTTCTAACATGTATAATGTTATATCTATATGACTACCATAAGCCTACAATGTTTGCTTCAATTACAACAAACCTTGACTATAAATTCTGAGTGATTTCTTAAATGTGTTGATTTCTATGTAACTACATACTTAAGTGTCAATTATTTGCAATGTGGAGCTTTTCTCCCCGGGTCTCCGCTGAAAATGGACTTGTGTCCAGTCGGACTATCCCAGTTAACAAATGTAAAATAAATAAATAAAAATAAAAATCTTTTACCCATTTTGCAAAACCAGATGAAGCCAAAACATTTAGCCACAACAAAAAAATTCAGGTTTCATTAAAATTACAAAGAAAAAAATGAATGAATTATATTATAAAGGTCTAAACTACATAGATTAACTGAACACAGTTAAGTTGTTGGGAGAACTAACAAGTGGACTGCAGGATAGACTAATGTATGGAAAGAACAAAAAGCAAATGCTATTACAAGTACATATAAATATACGTGTGTCATAGCAATTGCTTAGAGAGATGTTTGAGATAATAAGAAAGAAATGACTGAATGTTTACTGAAAATGTCTTGTCTCAGATGAGGGAAACTGCCCCCCATAGAGCAGAAAGTTTTTGGCTTTGACTTGTAACAGAAAGCATAAGAAGCATCACACACACTGGAAAATGAGGATCTGAATGAGGAATGGAAGCGAGTCTTGTGATGAATCCAAGCTGCAACTTGGCAGATGCAGAAGCAAAGGTTTACACAAAATGTCGAATACTGAAAGCTGTTTGAGTTCTGGTACAATAGATCTAGTCTGTGAGCATGAAAACTACAATGTGATGTGCTTAGGGTTACACAACATAACTATTAATCATCAAATATTATTTGGGTTACCCTGACAGTGGCAGGTGTGAAAGCTGAGATAAAGTTAGACAGTGGAGCTGCATTATCAATGACTGCTGTCCAAGAAAGAGACATTTACATCGATATCTAATCTACATCTACATGTACATCTATATCTATATCTATACCTATATCTATATCTGCCTGTTTGTCTGACTTTCTGTCTTTCTATTCAACAGAAATGAAAATATATGCTGGAAATAAAACATGTGAACCCAATCCAGCAAACAAGCCAGCAATTGAATCTGAATCTTACAACTAAGCAGCAAAACTTTACTGAGTACTAAGTTTCTTTACAACACTCAGATGATTTCCAGCTCCATGGCCTAGAGGGATAGAGTTCTGACTACTGCATGGCCACATGATAGCCAATTTTGAGTGGTAGTTCTGGTTCCTATAGGACCTGGCCAGGAAGGATGGGCTTAAGCAGCTATTTTTGGCTCACTCATACCAGATGAAGGAAGCAACCTTTGGACCATCACAAGTGTGACACCAAGTAGGAGCATTAGGTGGCACCCAGTGGAGTTTGATCCAGTCACAGCCATGGTGCTTAGCATCAGTAAGGCTGAATGGACTCCAGTGGGTGGGGGGGCATACTTTCCCTCATGGGACACCAGTAGCAAGTCTGAATGGGCAGGTTGAAGAGGGTTGGGAAAGATCACAATGGGGGGGAGGGTAGTCAACCTCCAAGATCAACAAACTGATGGGCTCTCTACCAGTTGACCCCCTACTTGAGAACAGGAGGGCAGATGGGAACAAATGGGCTGTAGGGCTCTTGCCCTCTCCTGAAATGTCCTGTGGCCCCAGAATGAATGAACAGACTGGATATCGGTTATGAAGCCATCAGGTAAGGTCCATAGGAGGGGGAGAAAAAAACAGAATAGCCAGATGGTCCAGACCATAATGAAAGAAAGAAATATGTCTTCAACTTATCAGAAAATCATAGAGGAATGGAGGTCATGCATCTTGATCAAAAGGGACCAATGTTCTTCACCATGATCAGAGACAGTGGTAGATATTCTCTGTAATTACCACAGAGGGGTAGATGTTCTCCATCATGACCAGAGTTTGTTTAATGTCTTTACCATGACCAGCAAAGGCTGCATCTACTGCACTTGAGCGGAAAGAGATGGATGTTCTTTCCAATGCCAGGGAAGAGGTGATGTCTTTCTGCATGAGTACAGAATGGTTGCCCTTCACTATGACCAGAGAAAGGATGGATAGCCAAAGCCACAGTTCTAGATGTCATAATGATAACTTGAATCACTAGACATTTTTAGTAAATGAAATCTGAGTCTATTAAAGAAGATTCCACACAAGAACCTATCTTGAGTTTATTGCATAGCCCTGGGAAACTGCAAGGATACATTTTTGAGTGCTACACAGTCACTAACAAATACATACACGCTATCCTGATTATGGAAGGAACTCCACCCAAAAAATCAAATGTGAGAGGAGGAAAAATACATACTGTCCAACAAACATTACAAGCAATGCTAGAATAAGATAGTGAAATTAACTAATTACATTTTTGCTTGCAGCTTTATAGATCTGATGCAGATAGTTCCATTGAGGCAAATCTATCAACTGCTGCTAAGTTGTGCTGTCTGCAGTCTTTTTATAATATGCACATCCTGCTGAAGAAAAATTAAATTGGGGTACAAGTGAAATGTGTATGTACAAACAGTATATGCATTGGGAATGCAAATTATTATAAACAGCACACATTTGCATTCAGCTATTAAACAGAACAATGTGATCAGCAGAGCTGTGGTTCTGTACATTCATATTTATTAACCTGACATTTTAATGAGAAATCTGCAGATCATAAAAAAAAGACTCAGTAACCATTTGAAATGATGGGAACTGCTAGAGTGAGTGCCAAAACATGGAGAATGAATGGCCAAAAAAAAGTGCAGTTTTGTACCTGCCATAAATGTAGATGTTCGAGTGTACACCCTGCTGCAGTCATCACATTTGGGTTATCCTGTCGTCAGGTGGTCCCGCAGTCGGACGGAATTCCAAAGTCTTGGTCCGGCGTCGGTTGCTGTCGCTGCCTCCCTGACGTCAGTGCGCCAGGGCTATATATTACGCATCCAACGCCATTTTCTTCAGTTTTTCTTGCCCCAGGTGTCAGGTGCACCCAAAAAGGTGGTCAGTAATTAGAACCAAATTAAGTATTTTTTGCACAAACACAAAATCCCTCCAGCTATAAGCAAATACATCAGGAAGGTATTGTAGAGATTTAGCCAGTTATATCAGAGGGGATGGAGGGAGGGTAACCTGGACTGCAGCAGGGTGTACACTCGGACATCTACATTTATGGTAGGTACAAAACTGTACTATGTTCATCGTGTTACCCTGCTGCAGTCATCACACTTGGGTAGAATCCCAAAACTATGGATGGGTGGAGGAGTTATAGAGGGTTAGAGGAGGCTAGAAGGCCCTGCAGAACTGCAGTGGCGAAGCCAGCCCTAGTATTAGAGTAAAGTGGTAAGTGATAGTGTTTGGTAAAGGTGTGTACTGAACTCCAAGTTGCAGCTTCCAAAATCTCCTTGGTTGGTACCCCCCTGAGGAAGGCTGTGGATGTAGCTGTTGCCCTGGTAGAGTGGGGCCTAATGGTAGCAGGAACTGGTTTTCCATAATGGGTATAGCAAAAATGAATGCAATGTCCTATCCATTTGGAAATGGTTTGTTTTGATATAGCCTTCCCTTGTGAAGCTGTAGCATAGGATACAAAGAACTGGTCAGATTTTCTGAAAGCCTTAGTGTTATCCAAGTAGTAGCGAAGTTGCCTGTGAATGTCCAAGGAATGCAGGAGTCTTTCTCCTTTGTTCTGTGGGTTTGGGAAGAAGGTGGGTAAGTGAATGGTTTGATTTAAACACTGGAAACCACCTTAGGCATAAAGGAAGGATTAGTTCGTAGAGAAACTCTGTCTTGATGGAAAATGAGGAAAGGTTCCACTGCCATTAGTGCCTGTAGCTCTGAGACTCTTCTAGCTGAAGTTATTGGTAGCAGCAGGGCAGTCTTCCATGATAGGAACTGTAGATCTGCAGAGAAAGCTGGTTCAAAGGGAGGTAGCGTAAGTTTTTTCCAGAACAAAATTGAGGTCCCATGTTGGTGTAGGTGCTCTCCTGGGGGGCCTAATGTTTTTGCCCCTCTGAGGAACTGCCTTAGAAGTGGATGCGAAAATAAGGGAGGTTCCGTGTTGTAGTGGGCTGAAATAGCTGATGCATGGATTGTAATGGAAGAAAAATAAAGTCCTTTGTGCAACATCTCAGTTAAATACTGTAGAATCTGAGGCAGGTGAGGCTGAAGTATGTTTTGGCCTTTAGTTTGGTTCCAAGCACAAAACCTTTTCCATTTGTCCGAATAGGCCTTCCTGGTGCTGGGCCTCCTAGCTTCCAGAATAACATCCATAACTGCTTGGGAAAGAGGAGCTGGCTGGATGTTTAGGTGATTTTCCATGCAGCCAGATTTAAGGATTTTAGCTGACTGTGAAGAATCTGATTGTTTTGCTGTGTGAGCAAATGGGCTGTTTGTGGTAAAATCCAAGGTGGGCCCTGGGTCATATCCCTCAGTAGTGGATACCAGTGCTGGCGTGGCCAGTCTGGGGCTATGAGTATCAGTCGTGGTCTCTCCTTTCTGACTTTCAGAAGCACCTTTGTGAGGAGAGGCAATGGAGGGAAGGCATATACTGTCAGGTTTTTCCAGCTGAATGAGAGTGCGTCCACTTTCCAAGCTTGATGGTGAAGTGTCCTTGTACAACATTTTGTTAGTTTATAGTTTTGAGGACTGGCAAACAGGTCTATCTCTGGAAGGCCCCATTTTTGAGTTATCATTGCAAATACTTGTGGATCCAGTTTCCACTCGTGGGGATCCATGATGTTTCTGCTGAGGTCGTCTGCCAATGTGTTCTTTTGTCCTGGCAGGAATTGAGCTTGTAAGTGAACTTGGTAAGCCAGAGCTGTGTTCCACAAGGTCATTGCTTGCCTGCATAGAGGGTAGGAGTGTGTACCCCCTTGTTTGTTTATGTACCACATTACTGTGGTGTTGTCCGTCCTTATTGTAATTTGTCCTGGATGTAATAGATTCTTGAAGGCTGTCAGAGCATTCTGTACAGCTAGCATCTCTTTTTGATTGATGTGCAGATTCCTTTGCTCTGCAGTCCATACACCTTGAACGCACTGTCTTGCCATGTGTGCCCCCCAGGCGTAGTCCGATGCATCTGTTGTCATAGTTTGCCTGGCTGGGGGCAAGGTGAAAGGCTGACCCTTGTTGAGGTGACATGCCAGTGACCACCATAGAAACTCCTGTTGTAGGCAGGGAATGAGAGATATCATTGTGTCCAAGCTGTGGCTGTGTTGAGACCATACACTTTTTAGGTACCACTGTAATTTCCTCATATGCAGCTTTGCAAATGGTATTAGTAGTATGCAAGATGCCATGAAGCCCAAGGCCTGCAGAATTTTAGTTGGGTCTTTGTTGCCATTGTTTTGAAATATTGAGTCAGATGTAGTTGCTTGTCTGGCATCAGATAGGCCTTCTGGGCCATTGTATTCAAGCTGGCACCCAGGAATGTCATATTTTGTGAGGGTACTAGTTTTGATTTCTTTTCGTTTACTGGGTACCCCAGGCAACTTAGAAGATGTTTTACAAAAGCCAGATGTTGTAAGAGGATGTCCTTGCTTTCTGCTTGGATGAGGCAGTCGTCCAGGTATGGGTATATTTGAATTCCTCTTTGTCTGCAGTATGCAATTACTGGTGCCAGGCATTTTGTGAAGACCCTGTGTGCAGTAGATAAGCCAAAGGGCAGTGCAGAGAATTGGTAATGGGTTGAACCTGCAATGAAACGGAGGTATCTTCTGCAACTTTGTCTGATAGGGACATGCAGGTATGCCTCCTTGAGGTCCAACGTTACTAGCCATGCTTTCTTGCCCAACATGGGAAGAAGCTGCTGTAGTGTTAGCATCTTGAATTTGGGTACTTGTAAGAAGGTGTTTAGAACTGAAAGGTCCAGAATTGGTCTCCAGGCATTGTCCTTTCTGGGAACTAGAAAGAGTCTTGAGTAAAATCCTTGGCCTTGCTCTCGAGCAGGTACCAGTTGAATGGCTCTCATGTCCATGAGAGCTGTAATTTGTCTTTGTGCCTCTGCCCATTGATTTTGTGGCAGGTTTGGCATACCTCTTTTCATTGGCAAGGTGTGAAAATGGAATCTGTATCCTCATGAAATTATGTCTAGGACCCATTTGTCCTTTGTGACAATGTGCCAGTTGTCTGAAAAAAGTGCGAGTTTTCCTCCCAAGGGGGCTGCCAAGAGAGTGTTGATTGGCCAGATGAGGTGCAAGTCATTGAGTTTGCCTTCTGGTAGTTTGGGACCTGTCTTCTCCTCCCATCTGTGCTGCAGTGCCCCATTGTCGAGGTTTGTACTGGCTTTGTGGTTGTCCTCTGCCTCTTGGACGTCTGTATTTACCCCTCTGTGGCCAGTTAGTAGCTGGAAAGGACCAATTTTTTGTTGGCCAATTTCTGCTGAAGCGAGGGGGCTGTACCTGTAGGAAATCTTTGATTGTCTGCATAGATTTTGCCTTATCCTCCATTTTCTTTAAGACTTCTTCTGCTTTAACTCCAAAAAGAACATCCTGCTGTAAGGGAGCATCTAGAAGCTTTGCTTTAACATGATCAGGCAGAGTTTGTTCCTTTAACCAAGCATGCCTGCGTATAACAGACCCAGTGACAGCTGCTCTGCAGGAAGCCTCCAAAGAATCAAACCCACATTGTAAAGAATGTTTGCCCTCCTGTTCAGTTGCATGCAACAGATCCTGCATTTCTTTCAATTCAGACTGTTGAGGGAGTGTGCTCATTTTTTGTTTTAACTGAGACATTAGAAATTGCTGATATTTTAGCATGTGAAACTGGCAATTTAGTCCCCTCATAGCTAGAGTGGCTGAGGTGTAAACCCCCCCCCCCCTGTCTAGTGCTCTGGAGTCCCTTTCAAAGGGAACAGGATTTTTTGCCATAGAAGCCTTAGCCCCTTTTGGACCCTGGGAGATAATCTCTGGATCAGCAACAGGACTTTTGTAAAGAAATTTGTGGGAATCAGGCACTCTATAGTATCTGTCAGGTTTGGCCAGAGCAGGAGGCAGAGAATCTGGGTTCAAACTGGATTCTAAGTAAACATCATCCACAATGTCTAAAACTGGGGGGGATGGCAAGTGGTCTGTGCTGGGGGAGTAAAATAAACTCTCTGAGCCTTTTCTTTGAGTCAGAGTAGTCCTGACCTTCCCAGTGAAAATGTTCCCACATAGTGTGTAAAGTTTCCCCAAAGGAGTAGTCTTCAGGGGGAGATGCTGAGGGAATGGAATCCTCAGCATCAGAATCTTCATAAGGGGAGAAGGAGTAATCTTGGTCCTCAGAGGAGCCTGAGGAAATAGGCACTTGTTCAGAGGATGCATAATCTTCCTCTTGTCTAGGCCATTGTTGGGAGGGGGTTGGGAACCCCTGATTAAAGAGATCAAATCTTCAGCCATTTTGAGCATCTGTTTCTTAGGCATGGGGCCTTGAACAGGGGACTGAAGTGCAGTCTTTTTAGGTTTAATAGGAGTCTTCGTCTTAGGATAAGTTTTTATGGTGAGCGTCGTCAGTCTGAAGACGCCTTCAGAAACTGAAGGTGTTTCTGCAGCACCGACATCTTTTTCAGCAGTGTCGTCGGTAGGGGCTAAACAAAATGGCTGCATAGGCCTGGTACTTTCCGCCAAAAGTTCTGAAGCGGTCTCGGGTTCCAGATCTGTGGTAGTCAGGGGGTGCGTTGGAGCCTCACTGAAGACCGGTGAACCGGAGACCGGACCAGCCGAGGCCTCGGAGTCTGGCTTGGGTCTAGGCTGCCTGTCCTTATCCTTGCATTTTTTGTGCACGCCGGTAGTCGGTTGCTCCGATGGCATAGTGTAGTTAAATATTCTACCGAAGTAGTGTCGTGCGAAATCAAAGCGTCTTTTTATAGTACGCTTATTAAACCTAGCACAAAAACGACAACTATTGACGTCGTGGTCTGGGCCTAGGCAAGTTATGCAGTTAAGAATGAAAATCCTTATGAGGTATTTGCTTCCCACAAGAAATACAATTGTTAACTTTTTCTGACATCGGTCTGAGGCAAGAAAAGTTTCCCCAACGGGGTACTTAGCTTTATTGAAGACTTCAGATCTGAAATTTGACTTCGAAAATCTCAGGAGTCGGCCGACCGGCACTTGCGAACTGCTTCTGCTTCGGACACCGTGCGGCAAGAAAGACTGAAGAAAATGGCGTTGGATGTGTTATATATACCCCTGGTGCACTGACGTCAGGGAATCAGCGACAGCAACCGACGCCGGACCAAGACTTTGGAATTCCGGCTGACTGCGGGACTGCCTGATGACAGGATAACCCAAGTGTGATGACTGCAGCAGGGTAACACGATGAACATCAGATTTATATATACCAAGTCCAAGTTGGTGATTTCCTGGAATATTCCCTTTTCTCTGAGGTATGGTGATCTCAGAGTTGGTATATATAAGTTCAGAAGGTGTGGGGGGATTGTCCCCTGATCTTCAAGATTCCCTCTTTTCCAGGGTTTTAATTTTTTTCCTCTGCATGTCAGCACTCTGCATTTCTAGTGCTGACATTTCAATAGAGAGTCAATGAATTGCATACAATAGTGGAAGGAACAAATAAAATGCGCACCCAGTAAGACTAACTTATGTATAGTGATAGATGATGGGAATAAATGTTAAATGCTCATTGCATAAAAATATGAAGTGAAAAAAACAATGCAGAAATAAGTAAGCTACTCCATCAATATCCATTAGTAAACATCTAAGAAGAAAGGTTTCACTTGATATATGCTGCATGACAATGTCAGCAAAACACGTTAATAATGACCAGTCAGAAAATTAAGAACTGGGTGGTGTTAAACCAAGTATTTGGTCAAGCATACTGAAGAGGCATATTAAGATTAACATTAATGCATGCCTCATGTTTTGGAAATATCGTGTTGCTGAGTAACGTGAAGAAAAAACACCAGAAACAGCTGAGAGATTAGAAATTGCTGTTTGCTTGTGCCATTTAATGCATGCACAGGTATTTTGTGGGAATGAAACATTAACATTTTTAGTATCAATTTATGCATTGCTCATGTTAATATTAACTGTGTGTAAAGTAAATTATAGTGCTGGATTATCTATCAAGGACAGCAGAAATCCTTTTTTATTAAGGCTAAACTCCGTGAAAGTTTACCAAGTTTAACAGCCAAGCTTTTGATTATCATAACTTGAGGCTTCATTAATGGTTACTTTAATTTCTATTTTTAACAAACGAATTCAGCACAACCCATGACAGAAGTATTCAGACATACAGAAACGTAGTAAAAAGTGTGTTTGGTAGTTTAGTGTCATTATATGTGGAGGGGATGTTATTTTCATGTGATTTGTAGTGTTCAATGTTATGATGCACATTTTAGATGTTATAGCTTTCAGATGTTAGATGTTCTGGTTTCGATGTTATGGGTTTTAGATGTTTTAAAGGGGACCCATCCATACATATGTAACGCATGTACATATATATATATATATAGATATATATGCACACACAGATAGGTATGTAGGCAGATAGTTGCATCACATAAAGTGAAACTGATTTCTGGAAAGCAGAGTAATACTGTAGTACAAGAAATCTGCTAAGGTCATAACTGCAGCATTTTGTGAAACTTACCTAGGAGTTCTGGGAATCTTCCTTCCACCTTATGCTTGAGATCCATAATATTTTACTCGGCTGTAACTGTTACTCCCTTGACACCATCCCTTTGTCCATGAACGCAGGCTCCATAAATATAAATGCCTTCCCCTGTTTTGGTGTTTAATCTTAAACAGGCAGAATACTTAAGATCTACAGATACCACAACAAATGTATTCTTTTGTGATGAAACACAGCTGTTTATTGTTTACTGACATGGATGATAACCCAATATAGCGTGAATAAAATCAGACACATATTATTGAAAAATAAATGTAATGTACTCCAGTCGGTTATGCTCAGGCTACTTTGTTCCCAAATGTCAGCTATTTAAAGGTAAACCCAAGTCAAGGGGTCGTGACTTACAGATGTGAGAAGAAACAATACAGAAATAAGAATGTAAAGTGACAGAAGCCCCAGACCAATGTATTACAAATACAATTTACATGCTGCTCCACCAGGAATTACTTTCACAATATGAAGTATGCCAGATGCTCAAAAGAATGACCCTTACACATATTTACCTTCCTAGCTGCAAATGAAAAACAAAATTGATTTCTACATATTTATTCTTTCCTGAATGCAAATGACAAAGATGCCTTATTACTTTCTTTATTGCATGCCAAGAAAGGAGCACAGATTGCATTCAGAAATCGGGTACGCTGTCATGGCACCATCGGGTGAATCCTCACTGAATGGATCATACTCACCAAACGTACCATTTGGTGAGTTTTGCTGGCGACTGAATGCAGTGGCTTTATACATTATCACACACTTATTTACAGATCATACAAGCATGGAGTACAGGAAACAATTGGTATTACCCAGTAACTTAGTCTTCATTTTTTGTGCATTGTCATAATTAGTACACATAGGCAGCACATGGCAGACTGGTGCAAGGGACTCAACCCCCCCCCCCCACCCTCTGTAAAAATGCTTACCTGTTTGTACCACTGCTTGAGACAAATTGTGTGGCTGCTTGAAAATAAATGAATTTCAACATATTTGGATGTTTTCAGTGTGTGTGTTCAGTGAGGAGATGCCATTTGTAAGGTATCAATGGCATATTGGATCCCTGTATTCTCTAGTTCATTTTATAGATGCTAGAAAAGTACATTTGTAAATAATGCTGGCTGTTTAGATACCCTTATGGATTCTTACAATATACCCATATTAATAAATTCACATATTCCTTCTGAGTATGTACATTCTTTTTACTTGCATAGATCATATAAATGTTATCAGTGCATTATTCATATTCTGTGAATGACATTAATTAGCACTACAATCAGAAACATTAAGCAAAAAAAAAAAATGCAATATTGCATGCACTAAAAAACAGGCAATTGCAATCAAATCCAAATCAACTTCTCCAGCCTAAAGCAAATCAGTACTAAAAATCAACAAACAAAATGAAAAATTGCATTCCCTCTAAAGTGTAACAAATCTTATGTAAGTAAACTAAACAAAGTAAACTTGCATAAAATAACTAAACTGCAAATCTAACACGTTCTAGCATAACCCTCACTATACATTAAAAATCACTTCCTAGCTGGAGTAGAAAACCATTCAAGATACCAGACAAATAGGCACTTGCATCCTTCTAACCATAATTTAGTACAATCAAAGTGTAACTATCACTATTATTGGCAGTTCACGGTTGTAGAGAGAATATATTTACCAATTACAGTTTGAATTTAAACGCCATTTTAAATAGGTTTCATATCTATAACTAAGCATGCAAAAATGCACTGTACATAAACCGTTTCTCTTATAATATCTTGTACACATATCTACAGTTAGAAAGCCTATAAATTAAGTTTATGCAAAGACGCTTATTAAAACGAATGAAGATTATATTTGTGTGTGAGTGTGAGTGTGAGTGTGTGAGTGTGTGTGTGTGTGTGTGTGTGTGTGTGTGTGTGTGTGTGTGTGTGTGTGTGTGTGTGTGAGAAATTGCGTGTATGTATGTTCTGGTAAATCAATCTACCATAAGAGTGAAGCTATTCACTGCACATAAATTTGGCTGTTAAACTTCAGTATAAGATAAGTATATGAGCTTCAAACCTTTTCCGTAACAGAACATAAGCATACGTACCAAGAGACTGTCCAGCCATCACTGATTTAAGAGCTTATCTTAGCAAGAAGACAAAAAAGCTTTCAGTAAAACATTAGAAAACAGTTTACTCTTCATTTCTCACAAATTTGGTTGTTGGCCATAGTGGACATTTTTTTTCCTTGCTACTGATTCAAAAGGTCAACAATATGGGTTATACCACCACTGAAACTGCGGTATAAAAACTCAGCATGAATAGTTTTGGGGACATCCATCATTAACTGAAGTCCATCCTAAGAGGAAGCAAACTGTTGAACTCATTTACTTTTGCTGGAACACTGAAAGAGACACACCTCAGCACACCTCTATATGATAGATTCTCCTTACTGAAGCTGTAAATTTTTGAACTTGAGCCCACTTAGCGTGCTGCGACTTCGGTATCATGCAGTGCGTGCATGCTGTGCAGATTATGCTAGGATTCGACGTTAATAAAATGCAATGCAAGATATATCTTGTGCACATTCTACTTATGAGGTATGTCACGGCAATGTCTCAGAGGAACTGATGTGATTCACTTAAGGAACAGACATAAGAAATGGTGAGGCCATTCTGCCTCACACCAGCGACTGTGACTTCTTTAGGTCGGTCTGTTTATATACATATCAGGGAGACGGAACAAATAATTTGTTGCACAGGTAAATGCAGAAAGGCTATATGTCCCATGTGCCTGAATGTTACTGGGAGGACAGACCAATCAGTGAAACTGTGTGCATCACCAACAAGATAGTCACCTTTCTGTACCACCATGAACAGGATCCAGAGATAGAAGAGACCCAAAATATTCCATCAGATAATAACTGTCAACATAAATTCAGAAGAAGGTACCAAACTATTGCTTATTTTGGAAGTATGATAAGGGGAGACATGCTATGTTTGCAGGATCAAAACCTCGGCAAGCTACTGGCATCCAGAGGAGACAATTTACAATTTGATATCAAAAGCAATTTCAGTACATCCATGTAAATCTAGTATATCCATGAGACCCTTCAAAGCATTTCCCATTTTAAACATAGACATGCCAGCCAAACATACACAGCATATTTTTATAAACCTTCAAGCCTCCTAAATGCCAGGGTTTGGTCTCAGACCTGGTTATACTCATTCATAGGAGCTTGCAGCAAAGCCATCTGTATAATAGGTGAGAGAAATTTCCCTCTTTATTTTTTATTTATTTTACATTTGTTGGCTGGGTTTATCTGACTGAGCTAAGTAGCCCTTTTTCAGTGGAGGCCTGGGGAGAAAAGCCCTACATATTCTATAGATTATCATTTACAAAAATAAGTAAACAATCAACAACTGGTTTACGGAAATATTCAAAGCAACATATACATGAAAAACAAGGATTTACTACAGTAAACTAATAATTATGTTTGTCAAATTTAGAATCCTACATCATTCAGAAGGACTAACAATAGTTTTGTCACCAGATGTAAAATCTTACATTATGCATATACGAATTTATGTAGTGTGTTTAGGATAGAGACATAAATGTGAGACAACGTCTAGAAAGTCAGAGAAAGTTACATAAGTTGGGAGTAGACAGGTGTGCAGTTAGGGTTGATAAGCTGTTTAAGGGGGTTGGGTACAGAGGCAGGTCCATTGGCTTAACAGGTATTCTTTAGTAGCTAGCTTGAATTGACTAAGTTGCCTGAGTGACCTGAACTCTAGTGGGAGTTTGTTCCAGGCCTTGAAAAGATTATTGCTATAGGGAATACATCCTTTCTTAGGTTTAGGTTTTAGGTTTGTGGATTGAGGATCTGTAGCTTGGTTAGAGCTCAGGAGGGATCTAGCAGGTGAACAGTGAGAGATGACAGATGATAGGATAGGACAGTAAGACGGCTGATAAAGGATAAAATTGATGATCTGGAGCTGAGGGAGAAGAAGCTGGCGAGGTAGTTCAACCCAGTTAAGGTGTTTGAGTGAGAGAAAGTGATGTGACTTGTAAGTTTGACGGGCTGCAAATTTGCCTGTCTTGTTGTAGGTAGATTCAAGTTTGGCAAGGAGTGTGGAGATGAGGCAAGTAAGAATTTGAGAGCCATATAATAGACTGGGTAAGAGGTAGGCATAAGAGAGAGTTACTTTAGCTTCACTGGTGAGAAACTTTTTGTTGCAGTAGAGGAGCCCTATTTTCTGATGAGTTTTCTTAACACAGTTGTTAAAATGTAGATCAAATTTAAATTGATAATCAATAATGACACCAAGGAGTTTAGTTCTAGTTTCCACCTCATCACAGTTCCACCCTCAACATTACACAGATCAGCAGAGCTACAAGGAGTTTCATTGTCCAAGGAGTTCCCAGTTCCCTAGCAATCAAGGTAAATGTGTGCTTTTTCACTTGCAATGTAGATAGGTGATAGCAACCTTTTTTTTAAACTGACATTAACCCCCGGTGACTGGAAAGCTGCATTGTCATGACAGAAGGAGGCATGGAATGCCAACGTGTTATTGTGGGAGTTACTGGGAGTGAGGTGTTAAGCTTAGCTGTGTTGTCTATTCGAAGTTGTCAAGGTTAGCTGGTATGTTATAGTTTAGTTAGGACCACACTTGGGAAGCTTATATATTTTCACCTAATCTCCATTGATGCAGTTTAGTTACTATACGGTATTCGTTGGTGTTAATGTTATTTTTTCATCTGCTAACTGGGTCATGTATGACAGAAATAACTGTTAACAGTCACATTAATGTGGAGTGAATGTTAAGAACCTTGCTTAATTTTCTTGACAAAACATATGATACTCTGTTTATAAGAAGATGCCTAATGATGTGTGGTGTACAAAATCAAATAAAGCTGTGTCCCAAGGGTGGATCCTTCAGGTTTCTGTCATTTGTGTTTTGCACCTAAATGTAGGTGCCAAAGCTGGTCGCTTTCACAAGTTGGTACAAAGGTAACTTGGCAGTGGCATGTCATCTGTGGGTGTTGGCATCTTGGCTATACACAACTGTTTTAAGAATATCTGAGTCTTGTAATACGTTGTTTGCCTCCGAAACTGTAATCTGGTTATGAAGAACTTGTGGGTTATCAAACTGCATCATTACCACGTCTTATCTCTCCACCAAAGATGTGGTGACGTTAAAAAGGGTCGAATGACTGCGGTTCAAACAGTTTTTGCTGAACTAGTGTCGAGTTTGATTTTTGACCATAAAAGAAATCTCTAGTCCCTCTCTGCAATTAATTGACTCGTATACCTGTTACTGCAGCTGATCTCGGGGATTTATGTAGCTAGTGGGAGCTGAAATGGTAGTTCACTCTTTGCAGAGAAGCTTTAAACCCATTCTGACATGTACAGTTACATTGCACATACTGCTTATTTATGCATTTATGATCGTTAGCCTTTTTACGCATTACGTATTGAGCTGTCACACACACGCATACCGGTTAACTTGTAGCGAAAATATGTGCAAAAGCAGATATGTCAGACCAAATCTGGACAGCACATAAGAAGATGTGGTAAAACGGAATAAGTGTTTTTTTTTGCTCTTACTTTTTGCTGATGTACAATGCCCTTCTCTTTCACCAGTTCTCTGATCATCATGGCTGTTTTAATAATTGAAGGGGTTCAGTGTACTCCTCATGGTACCTGTGCATTATTTATACTGAACCATAATAATTTTCTCTGTCAGTATGCAGGCTATAACTTGCCAGAAAGATTCTGCCCTGGGTCATAGGAGAAAATCATAGAGTATGCAATTAACAGAAATATTTTTTTGTATACAGTTGGGTTGTTGATGAAAGCTGAATTCTGTTTTCTTGCAAGTATTCATGGCTGAAGAATTATACTGGAATTTCTCACATGCACAGATGCTGTTTAGTGGGACTGCGATATGGAATGTGATTGTAACTGACAGTATTACAAGGCCAGTATGGTATGAGTTGCTTAAGGTAACAGAAGCTCAGAGGAGAATATGGTTGGTAGTAGTGTTAGATAAGGGGTGGGTACCCAAATGGGTTTAGAATTTAGTGGGTTCCCCCCAGTGTTTGAATGGGGATGTAGATAAGGATATTATCACAGAAGGTAAATGGGTTGGGCAACCATGCCAAAAGGGGAAAAGTGATGAGCTATATTTGAAAACTGAGCACTCATATGGTATCACTCTAAAAGACCCAACCATAATTTCAGTGTCACACTCACTGTTAAATAGGAGAGGGGTAGTAATACTCTTGAGTAGAGCAGTAAAGTTACAGACTGAAGAGAAAATGGAGAATGGTGTTACATGTTAGTAATTCTAAAAGCTGAGACAAAGGTAATGCTAGTAATTAAATAACATTATTGGTACCCTGTTAAAACCACAACTTTATAATTAATTTTTAAAAATAAAACACTTGCATACTGATATCTTCCATTAGATTATACAAAGATTCACTTCAGCCAATCAGAAAACCTTAATTATTAACACTTAATTAGATACTTCATGCATAATTCATTATTTAATTCCCTTGGAGCCTGTGTTTCATAAATATATACTAAGCTTATTTTAATAATTTGTCAGAGACATTTAAATACAAATCTGAATGATTACATCCATATATAATAAAATAACTAACAGTTCAAAATCCCCTCCATGTTGTCCTGAAAAATGTGCTGTTGCTGGACTATATTTATTATTATTTGTAATGCTCTTAATATTCTTTGTAACTTGATTTCAAACCTATTATGGTTAATATTCTGAATAAAAGTTTCAAATTTCTGTTGCGGACCCTTAATAAAATACAAGTCTATATGTCACATGTAAAATGACACGTTCTGCTGAAAATAATCAGACACATGAAATAAACTGTCCTCCACATAATCCATAAATATATTTTGCATAACTCACTGACAGAACCCACACTGTGAAAGTAGCAGACTCCAAATCCGACTTCAGACCAATGGCAAGTGGAGTACCACAGGGTTCAGTCTTGGGTCCCCTCCTGTTTGGTTTGGTATCTACTTTTCTGAAGTACAGAAGGTCTCTGGCTAACGAAGTTCGCAGATGACTGCAAACTAGGAGCCATAATCGAAACTCCTAATGATGTGGACATCCTATGAAAGGGTCTCACTGAGACATGCCTCAAGCTCAATGCCAAAAAGTGCACTGTCATCACCTTTGGTAAAAACACTGTACCCATGAGCTACTACATAGGTGGTAGTCTACTTAACACCGTAAGTGTGATAAGAGACCGTGGGACACAGGTGGACAGTAGTCTCTCCTTTGATAAACACATCGCCACAGTAGTCAGGAAATCCTTCTACTTGGCACACCTCATCACAAAAGGTTTCTCATCCAGGAAAAAAGAGGTCCTTGTTCCCCTCTTCTCATCACTCATTAGGCCCATTATAGAGTGCAATGCCCCTTTTGGTATGTACCTCACAAGACATCTAGAACAACTGGAAAGGCCACAGAAATACCTCACAAAGAGTATTACCAGCCTCAAACAGATGCCCTACGCAGACTGTCTCAAAAAACTCCAACTTTACTCAGTCACATATCGCCTACTCAAAGGTGATCTCTGACTAACATACAGAGCTATGTCAAACCCAGAGCTGTTGGACATGCTCCACTTAAAGAAATCCCAATCCCTCTGAGCTACATGCTCTAAGGACCTAAACCTTGTCACCACAATAAACAGGACATGCTGGAGGGATAGATTCCTGTCCCAAAGATTTCCCATACTCTGGAACAAACTACCTATCTATATCAGACAAAGCTTCTCATTAGCACTCTTCAAGAAAAATCTTGATGACTGGGTGGGAAAAAGGAAATTCACCCCAAGGATCACTTCTGGGGCTCTGCTCAACAAGGGCACAGGAAAATAATTTTCTTGTGTGGCAAACGCCAGGGTACCTTTTTTGGCTAGGGTTATATAGGCCCTAGGGCCAATAGCCTACACCTACCTATGAACCTATAAACTGTGGCAGACTTTGTCCCCTCACTGTTCCTTTTAAATGAAGAAAAAAGATCTTATTGAAGAAGAAATTATGTGCCAAATATAGAAGTACTTAATAAATACCACAGTGTTCTCTTTCACATGTATAGTAATAAAAAAAAAATCCCTCTTGTCAACCAACTTATTTAACCTTATTTAAAAAGTGTGGGATATCCGTAATATATGAAGGCAGGCTTCATATGGTTATAGTAATGCATTCAATAAACTTTCAACTCTCTCCAATGATCCATTTATCTGTGAAACAATTGGTCTACCCAAATGGCATTGAATACTGTTATGTATTTCAGGTATTGTCAAACACTAGAATCCTGGGGTTAACTAACAGCAGGGAATTTGTTACTTTTTTAGGCAAGATTCCATCACCCACTGCTTCACATAATAACTGATGCAATTTGTTTTGAACTTAGCACAGGAGGATACCATTTAGTCTCGAACATTCCTCATAATTATCTTATAACTGACAACTACAACATTACCCCTTTATTAGCTAATTTCATCACAATATCATTAACATCCAGCCATTCAGTTTTGTCTGAATTAAATTTCACAAGTAAAGACACTTTTCGAAATGTTTTTCACATTGTTTAACAATATTATAACAAATATACCATAACTATATTAGGTTGTAAGTGAAAGACATAAAGATAAAGAAGATATTCAGACTTCCTTCATAAGGGATGCCAGCAACAACCTGGTCACTAGTCCACAGGACATCAAAGGTAGATAGAAGGAGTATTTACAGCAGGTTCTGAATGAAGAAAACCCCACAGAAGCTGCATTGTCCCAGACACAGCCTATAATGAAAGAAGAGGAGGAGCCCACCATAGAAGTAAGAACAGCACTAAGGAAAATTAAGTTAGAGAAAGCAGTAGGCTCAGATGAGGTCACAGTAGATATGATGAAGATATTGGTAAAATGGGAAGAAATGGCTCCTATGGGTAGTCAAAGCAGTATGGAGAGGAAGATGTATCCCAGATAGCTGGAAAATAAGCATACTAGTGGCAGTGTTCTTGAACAAAGGGGACATTCACAACTGTGGCAGTACAGGGGTATCAAACTTGTGTCATACTGCATGAAAGTTCTGGAGAGAGTGACAAACAAATACAAATAGTAGAAAGTATGACAGGAGAAAATAAGGTAGGAGTCTGGATTCAGATCAGGATATAACACAACCAACCCGATGTATGCAGTGAGACAGATAGTTAAGAGAAAGCTAGAGACGAGGAAAGATTTGCCAGAAAAACACATTTTTCTGATAAACAGAGTGGAACTATGAAGCTGAATCTGGGCATTTGAGACTTCTGACCTTCTCACACATACTATTTTACTTATAAGTCAATGACAATATCCAAAACCCATATGCTTTCTTTCTTTATTTTAGACTATACTGCACTGTTGAGGTAAAATATTGCCTCTGCTTTTTAACTGTGAAGTCATTTTGTTGAGTTACTGATTATAGTCTTGTTCTTTTACTATTTACTATATATTTACACCTATCTTTGTGGGTGACATATGTGAGGCATAGTTGAGCTGTTTGAGTACTTGCATATCTATTTGGTGAACTACCCAGTGTGTAAGGTAGCTGGGGGCTCTGCCCCACAGGTTGAGGATGGAATGACAATTGACAACATAAGAAAAATAAGTTATGTACTTGCCATAATGTTCCATCTGTGTTCTCCTTGTCCTGGGAATCTATGTGACAAGATCTGATACACTTAAGTTCATAGGTTCATAGGTAGGTACTAGGCTATCTGCCCGAAGGCATTTATAAGCCTAGCCAGAATGTGTTGGCCAGCCCCCTTAGATTAGTTCCCTGTGCCTCTGTCCAGCAGAGCCACTGAAGTGATCTCCGGGGTAAACTTCCTGTTTCCCATCCACTCGTCAAGGTTTCTTTTGAAGAGTGTTAGCGAGGAGCTATACCTAATGTACACTGGAATAATGCAAATTGGTTACGGTGGGGATCGAACCAGGAATGGCTGTTTGCAAAGCTTATGCTCTAACCGCTACACTATTGAAAGACTGATAAGTGTAACATGGGCACCTGGGAAAAGAAACATTTATAGGTGCCAAACCAGGGATGTACTTCTGGTTTCATATGCAGTTGTCGAAGTTGCACTTGAATTGGGTTAGGGAGAAACTCTGCTCTCTCTCTGTACCCCCTTGTCAGTTAGCAGCCAAGCCCTTATGCACCAAGGTCAGGTAGGTTCCCCTTCATAGATTTGTGCCAACTGCTCTTGTGTTGGTGGGTGCATCATGGGGGACATTCCCAGCCACCATGGATCTTATGATTCACCTGGATTGCAGTTGGGAACTTGGAGACTCTTCAGCTCAGTCCCATAGTGCTGCTGTCCTAGGTAAGCATGGCCTCGGGGGTGCCACTGTGATGCAATGTTTCCCTCCGGGAAAGGACAAATGCAAAAAGACAAAGCCTGGGTCAGTTTTGTTGGTCTTTTCACATGTCTTGGTATAGCTCTCCACTCAGTCTCCCTCCCTTCAGGTGAAGTAAATGTATGTATGTCAGGGCAAGGGGCTTTACATTAGCCCCCCACCCTTTGACTCCTTATGGCCATTGCTGAAAGGACACATGTAAAGGGGAAAATGCAGAGGTAAGGCAGACTGCTGGCATTGCATATGATCAGGAGTCATTGCTGCTACCAGTAGTCTGAGTGGGTAGCCAGCACCGGTATGGGTCACTTCAGATACCCACAAGCTGAAGCACCATGCCTGTTGCAAGATTGCAAGAAGAGGTATGCAATGGAGCGGAGTACTGCAGTTGTTGGAAGAGAAGTGTTCCATCTACCCTGAGCATGACATTCTTGTGCTGCACATTGGAGGGAATGATGTCATCAGTCACTCACTTGGAAGGCTACGGTTTCAAATCAGAGCAATTTTTGAACACCAGCAGTCGTGGTGGCCACATTGTCATTTTGTGTGGTCTGACATAATTCCTTGCCAGATATGGAAAAAGGCAAATAGTCAATGGGCAGCACACAAGGCCAGACATTTACAGAATGGGTTCATGCATGGATTCATGCACAGGGTCAGTGGATCTACAATCTGCTATGACAGCATCACCGCAGAAGATGTTCACCTTTTCAGAAGGGATGGCATTCACCTAGCTGAGGAGGGCATTGCATTGTTCTTGATTGACCTTCACAATGGCGAGGAGAGCTATGCATGATAAATTTGTAACATGCAGCTTGTGAGAAGAATGAAAAACACCCATGAACAAGTATGACCAGTATGGTAAGTAAAACTCTGTCGTTATATGTCAGTAACCATCCTGGATTACTTTTTTTTCTTCTGCTTTTATCAGGCATGTGTAGAGTTTAGATGACAGGAAGAGCTTAGTAATACAGAATTTCATCACTTAGGTCCATTGCTGAATGAACACGTAAAGAGAAAAGGCATAGGTAAGGCAGACTGCTGACAATGAAGGAGGTTGTGAGACTATAGTGTTATCGGCTGTCTGAGTGGGTAGCCAGCACAGCTATCAGACAGATGAGATGGCCTTGCCTGCCACTGTCCCATGCCTGTCCTGGGTTCATTAGTGGAGTGGCGGTCCTTACCTTGCTTTTTCTCCTTACATGTACCCATTCAGCAGTATGTTGGCTATACCAAGAATGTGTATATTTACAATGATATGTGTCTACATGTCAACTTGCTAAGTAATACCTCATTTTCAAGACAGTATTAGTCCTTACAACGTGGTAAAAGAAATGTGGTCTTGTGTTGTACTCATGTACATATGTCACAGTTTGTAAGAGTTTGCATTATGGAAATTATGACTTTTTGTCATATTTTGGTAAATAACTTTGCAAGGGAACATGTCATTATGCTAAGTAATACCTCATTTTGAAGACAGTATTCGTAGTTCCAACATGGTAAAAGAAATGTCTGTATGTTGTACACATGTACAGATATCAAAGTTTGTTTCGGACTTAGGTTATGGAAATTATGATTTTTTTCATGTTTTAGTAAATAACTTTGCAAAGGAGCATCTGAATGTGCTAAGTAATACCTCATTTTGTAGGCAGCATTGATAGTACCAACATGGTAAAAGAACTATCCCTGTATGTTGTACACATGTACAGATATCAAAGTTTGTTTCAGACAAGTTATGGAAATTAAGATGTCTTCATATTTTGGTAAATAACTTTGCAATGGAGCATCTGAGTGTGCCAAGTAATACCTAATTTTGAAGACAGTGTTACTTCTTACAACAATGAGAACTGTGTCTGTGTGCTGTACACATCTACAGATATCACAGTTTGTTTAGTCTTACAGGATTATGAAAATTATACATTTACAATACCTCTCATTATTATGCCCATACCTTTGCAAGGGAGCATGGTGATCACACAAATGATGCATCATTTTGAAGCTGACATTCAGATGCACAACTTCTACACTGATATGTAGGCTCTGTCTGTTACAGGTGATGAGATATTATGCTTTATTTATCGATTATGAGAAATATTATAGTAATCATATTTCTGTGAATATCTCCATAAAGGAGCATCACAGAATAATGGTTAAGGTATCATTTTAAAGTTGACATTTATACTAACAGATTAAATACAAATGGTATGGGTCTGCATGGTACATTGAACAAGATATTGTGCTTTGCTTTTTCAAAAAGGTAAAAAATATGCACAATAGCAACATTCCTTGACAAATATTTAATAATGCCTTTGATACACACCATCAACATCTACACTGTTGGAAAGGTCAGTGTCTGCTGAACAACTTTCATTCTTACATTTTTAGTCTAGCTCTTACAATTAAAGAGTTATGAACATTTGTTTTCTGTACAGTATTACAAATGGATTTTCTGAAAATGAGCTCAGGCTGCACTGTTGTTCCTATGGTGGAAGTAAGCAGGCAGCTTTTTCTGAGCTGCTCTGGAGTGAATGAGTTAAGATAGATACAGAGAGAGCAAAAGAGTCAGCAGCTAACTGAAGGAAAAGGGAAGGACTGTTATCTGTAGAAGCTGAGAAAGGTTTGAATTCTTATGTAGTAGAGAAAGTGTCAGTAGACACCAACTCAACTAAACATGTTCATGATTCTGTTTTTCTGAGAAGTTATTCATGGACATAACATATCTTGATGGCTAACAAATACTGTACTACATCTGGTTTTCAGAAAAGCCTGACAAATTCTTCTAGTATGTAACGTTCATCAAACATGGGATGCGGACTTCCTTGCTCAGTTTGTTTTTGGATTCTTTGTTAGCTTTTAAGATTTACATACTGCTTGCTTTCCATTTGTCTTTATTAAATATTATTCCTGATAATTTATTGATCAATGGTTGGCCTTTGCACTGCTTAATGAACTTTACTCAGTTAGCTCAAATTGTAGTTAGAGGTGTTTTAATTAATGCACATTACTATGATGCTATGAAAGTGTCTGCAAATCCAACATGGAAATAAATGTGCTTGAGATAGTATTATTCAGTTATCTAAAATTATCTTATTTCAACTGAAAATCAATGCAACAAATGTCATACAAGATTACAGGAATGCATCATGGGAGAAATTAATGCTATCAAGTGCAAAAAAGTATTATGATTCAATTATCAGCAAGCAAGGAAACTTAACTGTCAGTACCTGCTTTAGTATTCACTCAATAAATAAGTTGTTGAACCTCACCATGGCATAGAGAAATAAAGCCCTTACTATGTCCAGGTGATGTGGGTTTGATTACTGCCTCGGGTGTCTGAGGTGGAGGCATGCCTATCATAGAGGAAGGGAGGACATGTGCCTCCATGGTTCTTGTATTAGAGCCTTGATGGTGGGTGGATGTGCATGGAGGGGTGGGGGAGTCCTAAAATTGAAATAAGCAGAGGACAATGTCTGAGTACTTGTAAAGACGGGAAGATATGCTGCAAATGTCCTCATTGCACATATGCTCATAAGTTAGTAAATACATGAAAAGAGGGAATTGGGGAGCAACAGCATAAGGAGAAATCCTCCTGGCAACAATAAAATGTCACACTAGATCAACCCAATAGCCTCAATGTCCCTGACCATGGGTCGGAGAAAATCCAGGTTCATGAAGGAGTGACCATAAACCCAGTGGGAGACAACAGAAAACTGCAGGGTGAAAAGAATGCCCACCCAATAAACAAATAAACATATAAATAAACAAGCATTTGTTGGGAAAGAAGTAACACTGCTCATATCTGTGGTTTCATAAAGCTTTCACGACTACTTTTTGTGACTGGGCAAGCCTAGCAACATGAACAAAATTAATTGGCTTGTAGCTAGTTAATAAAGAGTAAATAAATAAATAAATACACAACATTTGTGTGCAGACTTATTGAAAGAGTAGATCATGAAAGGACTGAGCATTAAATATACCTGTACCTTTTAGTCAAAACTATTCCAAACAGCATGTTTAACTTGCTTTGTAAATCACCTTCATTTCCTGTGGTACTAATAACATGGCACTAAAAAATAATAAAAGTAAAACCCCTGTAGAGTCACGCTCATGCACTGCTGGGTTTTCATTTATTACTGTACATTTCGGCTTCTAATCATTTTAGAAATTGTGTATATGAGCTCATACTCTGGTTGAGGAATTTAATAAAAAGGTTCCTACTGGTCCTTGCCTACTAATTGCTAGTCTAAAATATAACATTTTACAAATGCTCTTACTTATTATGTTGAAAACTAAAAGCTGGCTCAGTAAGTCTTGATTAACACTCTGTATAAGGCTGTAGACATTAATGAGATTCAGGTGTCTTGTTAACTGCCATCGGTCCAAGCCAGCAAAGTGTAGGATATTGTGACTCAGGTTAAACATCCACTGAAATGTTTCACTGTTGTTGTCTGATACAGTAGTGGTTATGAAGACTATGAGAAAATCTAGATACCCACAGTGTTACATCAAGAAATAGGGTTACCATTGAAAACGTGGGGTGTGTAAGTGCATACCTATACTGGTGTAATTACTAGCCACATTTTGAAACAACTACCTAAATGGCTACTACTGGTTTTGTTTATATGTCACTTCTGAGACTCAGTTATAAACAAATTGTCTGCTCATGTGTTTATATAACATGCCGTTTGATTTATTCATTCATGTGTGCATTTACTTATTTATTTATTTATTTTAAGTAGATGAACTGGGACACGGGTCTTTATTTTAATCCATATCCGGAACAATAAAATGAAAAATGAGTATACCCTCAGCCAAATAAAATGAAATAGTACCCATCTAGGCTGATATTACTAATGTTACTTCATGATAATCATAGGGTTATGTACAAGAGATGTAATGAAGAAACAAGAAGGCAGTGCAAGACATAATACAAAAATATAAAATCTATTTCTTGGCTGTTATCAAGTTTAGCTCTGAATAGTTATAGACAAATTGTATAAAAGATACTGAGTAAAGTACATAAAGAAACAGATGAATAGAGAATTACAAGGTAAGCAATATCATCACTCTAATTTCCATCCCAGAGTCCCACCTACCATACAAACAATAAATATAACATTCCAACAGAATGAAAATATGTACATATTAAAAACTAAATACCATTCCAAGGTTCTTATATTTTGAAAAGTACAAATAATCATATCAGAATGCAGTAAAACGGTTCCACTTCATATCATCAAATTATCATTTCATCGAATTTCAAATCATCAAGACCAAATCGTCAAAAACGCATTTTATCGAAACTCATATCATCGAATCTCAAATCATTGAAAACTATAAAGCAGCTAGAAATAACATCCCAGACACTGTTTACTACATTTACGCAGGGGGGCAAGCCCCCCTGCATCCCCCACACCCCCCGTAAATTAAATATGCCAACTCTAAGGTCGCACCACAGTGGGGTAGGAAATTACCTTTTTCGCCCACTGTAGTGCGACCTTGGAGTTGGTATATTTAATGTACGGGGTGTGATGAGGCTTGCCTGCATAAACGTAGTAAAAACTCTGTGGGATGTTATTTCTAGCTGCTTTATAGTTTTCAATGATTTGAGATTCGATGATATGAGTTTTTGACGAAATGTGTTTTCCATGATTTGGTCTCGATGATTTGAAATTCGATTAAATGATAATTCGATGATATGAAGTGGAACCAGTAAAACATATTCTTATAGCTTCCTCCACTTCTCATGTCAATCATATTTTGTGATTCTAGGAAAGAAGAAAATAAAAAGCTGAAGAAATAGCTTGGATTAATAACATTTCAGTAGGCTTTATTCCGGTAACCAAGGTCACTTATAATAACACAGTGAAATACCACCAACCTAATGGACAAAGACAAAGCAGTACCTTATGCTTATCAATTATAGTTGTCCATACAGCCGAGTTATAAAAGACACCTGATTGATTAAGCAACCTTTTATTACATAACAGCCAAGGACTACCAATAGTGATGCCATAAATAATTCATATGCTACATATCAACAAATACCATCAAACCATCACCTCAAGCTGGTTGACATACAACCACCTGTTCTGGCTGCTACATCAAAGAAAATCAGGTGTGTATTCCTGCTACATCAGACCTGGTGGCAAACCGGTTTAGCTGATAATTACAAGCACCATACCCATTGATGTGGCTACTGGTCAAATCTGGGTTCAACTTGAGAAGAGCCGAGGCTACTGAATAAGAGCATGGGGGGAATACAAGGGCAGTAAAGCTGTAAGACTGCTGCCAAACCAGGAGGACATGCCATTCCCCCCAAATCAACAGCCATGCAAATAAATTCTGGGTTATGAAAGAAAACAAGTTAAACTTTGAAAGACTTTTGAATAGCAACAACCATATCCACATTAAATAAATCAAAGCCTATGTTATTTAAATGAACATTGTCCAAATCACAAAAATCGGGCTCCAGTCTATCAATATCATGCCCGCTTGACTCTGTTGTTGATAAAACACCTTGCTCTCTCAATGACACTAGGCCTTCTAGTGCCCTTCCAGTACAGTCTAGGGATGATGGTGCATCAAAAAAAAGCTATCTTCAGATGTAACTGTTGCAAGTAGTCCATATCAGATAAGATTCTGGCCAACAATATTTTCTTAGGGGCGTGACCCAGATCATTTCCCCCAAGGTGAATTACCACAATGCTGGACAAGGCTTCTTCCATTGTAATCCTATGCCATATTTCCCAAAACTGAAACCAACTAAGACCTGGGAAACCAAAAGAATGAACTGTCCACCAATAACTATCAAAAGAACTTGTTTGACCAGCTGAGTGGGCCAAGGCTGAGATGGACGCTATCTGAATAAAAGAATGGCCCAAGAGCCAAATCACCTCCTTCCCTGCAACAGAAATAAAAAGTATTGCCTGATGTATGACTATATGAATTACCCGTTCTAAAGACTTAAACCTTGCCTGCGACATAAATAGGACCTGCTGTAGAGATATGTATGTATCCCAGAGACTACCCTGTCCATGGAACAGGCCCCCCCATCCATGTGGAGCAGAGTTCCTCCCTAACCCAATTGAAGTGCAACTTGGACAACTGGATGGGAAAATGGAAATTCATCCCTGGTTTGGCACCCATGTCTCTAATGGACAGAGGTAACCTGTAAATAGTTCATCTCCCAGGCCCATGCTTACATTTATCAAGGGTATCAGAACTTATCAGAAATTTGGGATGAATGGCGAGGCTTAAAAAGGCCCTTGTGGTAATTAGCCTAGTAAACACATATAAACCTATGACCATATGACAAAAAGGCATCAGAGACGCACCTTCCTGTTCTTTGAATGACCTGCACAGATTGCTCTTCCATAGCCAAGGCTGAGGTACAACGTATCCATAAGGAATGAAAGGACTATCCTTGTGGGTGAATTCCTTTCCCTGCCAAGGTCTGCCTAAGAAAAACATTAATTTTTGATAGGTTAAAACTGTTGCCTGAGTTCCTCATGAAAACCAAGCCCAAACTTTTCTCTAAGGAGGTAACATTAAACAGCAAACTAACCCAATGCATGAGTCAAGTTACTAGCCCACTGGTCCTGTCCAGGCACACTTACTGACCTTTACCAATTTGATCATTCTTGGATTTCTTTAACTAAATCATCCCTGTGGATAGCAATATCCTCCCAAAAAAGTAAAGTAGAAGTGCATTGGCCCAGAAAGTACCTGCCTATAAAGATGTGAACAAAGAAGCTACAGAAACAAACAAGTGAAATTAACCAATGCTCCTGTAAAGACCTTGAATAACAACAGGAAGCAGCTGTCTCCCAATAGGTTTCTGGAATCGTGGGACGGTCCCAGCATGTTCTCTAGGCCCTTAAGTATCCTCTTCAAAACCCAATGTCCTGATACAGCCTGAAGGCCCAAAAAATGTTCCAACCATCCCAAAGCTGCCACTGGTACTCTGAGAGTTTTAAGTGAATCCCCCACTCCAGACCTAGCCTCTAAAAATTGTAGCAACATCTGTACTGGCTTGGGACCAGAGATCACAGACCTGTAGAATATCTTGAAGACCTGAAGAGATGGCAAGTAAGCTTTCTTAGTGTTGCTGGCCCAAGAATTTCCCTAAACCAATAATGCTAATCTTCTCCAATTACTCACACTGCAGGAACTGGGGAACCTTTTGCATCCAAATGCTTGGCCAAGAGGCGAAACCTGGCAAACTGAAGCCAAGAAAGACTGTCAGCTACAGGATTAAGATGACCAGGGACATGGGCACACAAAATGACAAATTGATCTGCAAACTCAGAAAAACGAAAGCCTGATGACTGGATGGACCACTCATACCTCGAAGAACATTTCTGAGACTGTGAACCACTGCAAAATTAATTGAGTGAAAAATGATCCTCTTGTTACATAATCTACCTTTCCATACTAACACTGCCACCCAAATGGGAAAAATTTCTAGAAATGGGATGTCCCTCCTACTCTCCATGGACCAACTTTCCAGCCAACTTTCAGCAAACCAGCTACCCGTAAAATAACCCCTCATACCAGAACCCCAGCCACATCAGTAAAAAACTCAAAGTTGGTGGCTGTGATCCATGGGGGCTGCCAAAAAGAAACTCCATTAAACTGGCTCAGAATGAATGTAAACCATAACCAAAGGTCCTCTTTAACTCATCTGGTCAACCTGATCAGGTGGTGCTTTGGCCTATTATCTTTCAGCAAGTCAGACACAGACTGTAGGAAGGTTCTGCCTTGAGAAACCACCCTACAAGCAAAATTCAACAAACTGTGCAACTGCACGTCTCCTACCCATACTTTGTTGGAACCCAAAAATATCCAACGTAACTGGGGGACTTGCTGAAGTTTGGGCAGAAGGAATTACCATTAGTGCCTTTGTCTAAGCCCAAGAACGTCAGGACTTGGATGGGTTCCTCTGACTTGTCATTACCCAAGGGTATTCCCAACTCTCTGCAAAGCTGCTTGAAAATAAACATCCCTTCCAAAGCAGAATACTGACCCTCCCCCACTATTAAAAAATCATCTAGGCAATGTACTGCTGACTGGCAGGGGACTCATTTTTGCCAACACCAATGTAAAGCCGAGCTAAATATTTCAAATGTTGCACAAACCACAGCACACCCCATTGGCATTGCAGTGTAGAAATATATCTTACCATTGAACTGAAAATCTAACTAAGGCCAGTCCTCTTGTTTCACAGGGAGAAAATGGAAAGCAGACTGGATATCCATCTTACACAGGCAGTGGTCCATATAGCCCATGATGACCTCCGCCGCCTGATCCAAAGAAGAGAAGTGTACACTGGTGAGTTTGGTGTCAATAAATTAATTGATTGAACCCCCTCTGGGTGAGATAACTGATGAATCGATCTGAACTCACCTTCCTGTTTCTTGGGAACCAGGCAATAGGGAAAATTTTAAATAAAAATAATGGATGAGATGAAAGGGGGCCATTTATCCTGCCAGCTCATCGCTCTTTCTCTATTAACCTGGCAGCAACGTGTTCAAGTCCTTTGACAAAAATTAAAGCCTGATGCATGACAAAAAGGCAACAGAGACACACCTTCTCATTCTCTGAATGACTTGCACAGATTGCCCTACTATGGCTTTTCTTAGGATCAGGCAGTAGAAGTCATCATGACAAATTGTTAACTAACCTGGATTCTAACAGGTTGTGGAGTGGACTGGAAAGCCTATGGAAAAACCTTTACCCAGATCAAATGGCAGCTGCCACCCTTATTAGTCTGACAGCAAACAAGATAACTTATCTATACAAATGGGGGAATAAGCCTAGTGTGACACGTCTGTGTACCCTCCCGAACCCCCACCCCATGCCCACGCAATGGTGGCTTGCCATGAAATTAAGAGCTGCACCCCTTACCTATCTCTTTGTCTGTCTGAGATGTAGAAAAATTTCCACCTGTCCTTAGGAAACAAGCTCCAACACCAGGAAACAAGATGACCCTTTCCACATCCTAAACAAAAGTGGTTACATTTTCAAGTGGATCAGACATATTTTTCCTGATCAAATGCCTAGCAAAACCTTGTACCTTTTGTATTAGAAGCCCCTCCCTCAATGCCCACAGGTGCCTCCTCATCCATCATGGCACTGAGACATATGTCAGGATGCCTTGACTCCCACTTGAGGTAACTATAGAGGGCTTCCAGCTTCCTGAAGCGCTGATTATAATTTAGCCACCCAAAACCCCTTTTCACATGGTGGGCTTCCCTTATGGCTACAAAGTAAGCTAATAAAAGCAGTGTTTGGGTGGGATCTTTCTCAATGATTATGCCCATAAATACCACAAAACCCAGAGACCAAGTATCCCAATTTTTCACAGGTGTCCTGGCTGATGCCTTCTTCCTGATGACCGCTTGTTGAACATGTTCTAAGTGTCGAGTATGTGCTTTATACCCTCATTATCTACCAAACTGAAGATGTCTACAAACTCCCCTTTTATAATCTTATCTTTGACCTTAGAGACACAACATGTGCTGTGATATGAAAGCCAGGTGATTTGGGATATGTGAAGCCATAAAGGTAACTGCACCACCTGGTCAAGATCAGTACCTGCTCCCACTCCAGGACCCAAAGGTATAGAGGCAACAAAGTTTATCTCTAAAGCTAAGTCAAACAGCTTATCTCTACCCCCTTCAGGCAAAAAATGTATAAATGCCTCAAAACAATTATCAGCAGATTGACTGTCCCACTAATATTAAGCCCTGAAGCCCCTACAGAAACATTACCTTGTACTTCTGTAGATATGTCGGATGAGCAGGAAGGAGTGAACTTTTAGTCAGAAACATCTCTGACTGTCTTTTTTCTGAGCCTTCTTAGCTGGAGATGGTCCAACAGCTGTGTCTTCCTACAGGCTCAGTGAATGTCTCCTTCTGGAATTCAGGCTTTATTCAGCTGCCCCCACCATTTCTAAATCAATTGGAAGCCTTGCACTTCATGCAATAAATGCAACCATCTCTCTTTAATGGTCTGCACTGTGGTTGAACCTGAAATATAGAAAGAATTAGCACCAAGAAGAATACAAGAAAAAAAGGTGGGGGGAAAGAAATCTGAACAACTAAGAGCATGCCTCTCAACTGTACTGAATTTCTCAGTATTTACCAGTTTTGAGGGCAAAATAATGGAGTGCCATGAAGTCCCAAGTGGTCCCTTCAATTCCCACATTTCCTGGGGGTTTTTTGAAATTTTTTTTTTTTGTTCAAAGTTGTGGCCGACATCATCACATGCGGGTGCATGCAAGATGATGTCAGCTTTGTGAAGCAGACTGCCAGCCAGTCGAAGTTCAGCTCCACATACGTTCATACATTGAACGTTTTGGATTTATATTAGCAGGGATGGGCAGGCAGCAGCACATAGCGGCAACCAGCGAGCAAGTGGAGTTGAATGGAGGATGAGACAACTTGAACTCAGCTGTTTTAATTAATATTTAAGTTAATGGAAGCTGCCAGCCGAAGCAAGTACTACTAGCACTTAACTTCAAGTGCAGCAGCCAGCAGTCAAGCAGAGTCTACTCTGGACCGGTCTTCCCAGTCAGTGTCTTGCACTCCCAATGAATCCCAGACCCAGGCAGGATCAGGAAGGAGAGGAGGACAGATCACAGCACAGGTGAAGGAAGAGAAAATGTATCTACAGTGGCTCGACTTCCTCCGGCTCCTCCAGATAACAGAATAAAAAAAAGCACAACTACTAGATTCATAGCATAGCTCACTGTCTAGATTTTCAGAGAATGTCCAGATTTATGACTCATATTTTTGGTTTGTGGAATGTTTCTCATAAAATTGTAGTTTTCTTGCAACTGGCAGATCTTTGAGGACTGAAGTGAGAAAATAATGATGGCAGCAGATGGAACATTTGATTTTCCGAATTCATCCTTTAGAAAATTCATGCTATGCAAACTCTGTTATTCTGTCAACATTCTAAGTATGAAGAGTAATATTTAAAGTGTCACTATTTTTATGCCTTTGTTTTGCCATCCCATTATTTATGGCTTTGTCCAGATTTCTTGCTCTAACAGACTGAGAGGTATGTAGCAAACTCATAGTTTTACAGTTGAGGCCAATCCACCTCTGCATTGTGCATCTCACCCTCCCTTAGTGAAGAGAGTTTTGCTGTTGATTAATTTCTTTTCCATTCGGCGTCACTGACTGGTATGTTTTGAGTGGCATGGCTTTTTAACCCATGCCTTTTTTACCTAAAAATGTCACAGTCCACATTCTACACAGTTTCATATTGAAACATCTGACTTATTCCATGTTAAGAATGTTTAACAAACATCAATTTAAGTAATAAATGAAATATGCCAAGTCTTCAACAAAATATCTTGCAAATATGAATTATTGGTTTAATTATGCTGTGAGTCTTCTTGTTAAATTATAGTTAAAGTTGTTTTCCACATTGTGTCTATACATAGTTCCATATTAGAAGGGGGGACATTTTAGAGGCAGAAGGTAAAAAAACTATGCAAGGCAACACTTGTTTTCAACAGGGAACCAATCTATCGTAAAATACACTGTCACTTTAATCCAAAATCATCATTAAACATGCACACACACACACACACACACACACACACATATATATATATATATATATATATATATATATATATATACATACACACAATCCGAAAGCATTGTTAAACACATATATACCACGTTGAGCTTTTGGAGTTTTTCACCTCCCCAATTGAAAGCCTGGTGGTTTATTTAATTTAGTCTAGCATCATTTTATTTGTCCAGTTTATTAGTCACCTATGATGTCCAAGCACTTAAAGGTATGTATATATGGTTGTGTGAAATAATTTTACAGCTACTACTAATTACACTCTTATTTCCTGTGCTCTGTATGTTTTAACATAATAAATTAAGACTTTCTTCAGTTCTCTGTGAACATTATGAAAGTCCAGTACTACCATGCTGCCAAAGTTGTGTTTTTCATTTGGTATAAGCCTAATGTGATAAGAGCGATCAAAAGCACAAGACCTAAGATAAGGGAAGATTGGCATTATTTATCAAAAGAATGCTGCAGGCTATATGCAGAATACCCATATTTATCACTCATACTTTTGGTCCGTGGACCATTTCTCATAAAATTGTAGTTTTCTGGCAAATCTTTGAGGACTGAAGTTAGAAAATAATGGCATACATAACATTTGATTTTCAGACTGTATCCTTCAGAAAATCCATACTGATGCAAACCTTATTATTCTATCAAGTTTATAAGTCCAGTATTTAAAAGGTATCCCACAATTCCACCATGTGGGTGGGGTTACATAATTATGCATGCAAATTTTATTTTAATCAGCATACAGATTTTTGGTCAGTTGTACCTATTTTTCATGGTCCTTTGTCCTGATTTGTATGGTTCCAGGATGAGAGGTATGACTAAGAGCTATATACAGTTGTAGTTATTTTAAAATGTAGGCTGCTTGGATGCTGTGCTGCTGTGAGGTTCTAGAATATATGGCCCTCAGGATGTTTTCCTGGATATCCTTCTCTGAAAAACACTCTGCCAAAACCAAGGATGTGTACAACCTAAAAATCAAATACTGAGGTAAATATTATATACTAGCGATTGTCCAAAATGCCATGCCTAAAACTTAATGTTTGATACTAACATTACAAATTTGTTATAAAATCACTGTGCCCAAGATACCATCACAATTAATTATGCCATACCATTTAACCTATGCACAACTCCCACTAGAACATAAAACAAAATTTGACTGAATTCTCTGTAGTCAACCTTTAAAATTTACCCCATAATAAATCAACCTGCCACAAAAGTGAGACGGAGCTACTGACCTAAATAAGAACCCCTTTACAACTGATGTGTCAATCCAAAATGCTAAGAGCAAAACATGATCTGAAGTCCATCACTACTCAATCTCCCACACCCAACTTGCCCTAATTAATTAAAACATGCTTGAACTGCTTAAGATAGTGCACTAACAAACCCTGCTGAAATAAAGAAGCAAACCATTTGCAACAAAATCATACAGATTACAACATTCACAAACTATGCCATAACATAAAGTTTTAACTGTGTCACCCCTGTTTTACTACTACAACATGCTGTTACCAGGCATTTATGCACGTATTTAATAAAATCATTTATACGAGCAGATTACAGGAGTCTGCCCCAGATTACCTTTAAAAGTATTATCACCCTATGTCACTAATATAAAAGTTATTCCTATATCTAAATTATTTATTAACTAATGGTGTATATAGCTATACAGGTGTGTTTTTATATATGAAAGCACTCAACCTACAGATGTGTGGTGTAAAAGGTTTCACTGGAAAACATCCCCTGCCCAACAATGGCTAGCATGCCAGTACCATATGTTTTCTTCTATTTATTCTATATAAATGCATATATGTATGACTGTAGAGTGACCCTGGAGTTAGAATATATAGTAAGGGGGGGTGGGGTGGGGGGCACAGCTCCTGGGTAACTCAACAGTGGGGAATAGGCCATATATCATTGTCGACGAAATGCATGTCAGTGAAATGAAATTCCAGTGAATTGGGCCTGCTGACTTGGTTGTCAGTGAAATTAACTATTGATGAAATGAAGGTGACCCATATATATATATATATATATATACACACACACACACACACACACACACACACACACACAGATATAAAAGTCACTGACAGATGTGTGCTGGTAGATTTTCTGCTGAACCTCTGTAAACACATTACCAACTGCTGTCATCTCCTCAGATCGTTTATGCAGACTGTCAGACTGCTTCTATTGAGTTTCCTAGTTTCTACCACCACCAATCCTTCTTTAAAGTGAAATTTATCAAATGGGGTTACCACTGAGAACCTCAGGAGTGCCATTGCAGTCCTTGGAATTGACAAAAATGTAACAACTATTATGGGGTATATAGGGTCCATATTATCATATCGCACGCTCATAAAAGCAAACGACAGATAATCAACCCCATGTAAGCGAAAGCTTACAACATCGAACCTTCAGAACAGCAATTATTTTCCAATGAAAACCAATCGCTGTTCTGAAACAAAACAAACAAAAATAAAGTAAAACATTATTTAATGTGGGGGGGGGCAAAGCCCCACCCCCCTACTTAAATATACCAACTCTGAGATTGTACTACAATGCCGAAAAGGCAAAGTAGCGGAAGTGGCCAAACAAAGTCTTTCCCAGAGAAAGAATTCACTGAAAAGCCGCTTCGCTATTTTGCCTTTTCGGGCTTTATTGTTCGACAAAGATGCATTTGACAACCTGCATCTGCGACAGCATAAAAAGAAACCTATATACACTAAATTTGAAACTGATGTAGCTCAAAAAGTTTTTTTCCCCCCAAGGAACAGTGAACTTGGAATTATCATATATACAGTAAGTACTAAGTATACAAGGTATATAATCTCCCATTCTAGATATGCAAGGGATCTTGCTGTCATGCAAAAATTATTTTAACATGATGCAGCAAATTTTGTTGATCACTGCTTTTATCTGTTAGAATTGAGTTTCATTTTTTCTAATTCATGAGACTTAACAGTATTGTCAGATTATCTCTTGTTACTGTAGACAAGCAGAATTCCTATGAATGCTTCAGTTTTGGAATCACTGCCCCGTAGTATCTCTAAATGATTTGTGCAGGGGACATTCCTACCAAAAATTATGAGTGTCTGGCATCCTACTGAAGTACATGTATAGATCCTATAGAAAATAAAAAATCTCTGGCTCACATTTTAGTGTAATCAAAAGAACTTTCATATAAGAAATAACATACAGTTGTATGTTTGGCACTATTACATCAATATAATCGTTAAAGTTTGGACACAGATGATTCATCTTTGGTAGCACAAGTTATTTTCTCCTTCATTTTAGATTAGCATACAGAAGTATTATTTAAACATGCATTAATCATGACAAGTAAAATCAATGATAAAGTTATAAACAACTCAGCCTTACATGAACAGCATTGTGTGTGGGTAATATTAATGCATGCAAATCAGTTCATCACTGTGTTTACTTAATTAATTTGTTCATAGGTCTATACTAGGCTAACGACCACTAGGGCCCTTATAAGCCCAGCTGTGCCACCCAAATGTGACCTACAAATTTGATTTATACGTTCATAGGTGTATACTAGGCTAATGACTACTAGGGTCCTTATAGGCCTAACCATGCAGCCCAGATGTGACCTACAGAGAATCAAACCCTGCAACCTTGCTACAGGAAGCAGCTTAACAACACATCAGAGCTTTTGTCCCCTGTGCTAACTGCAAGATATAAGCAAGACATTATTTTGTTTGCAGGTGGCACTTATGTACAGGTGTTGCTAAGTCCTGCCTTAAACCTGCAGTTCTATAATACCTGGTTAAGTCTATGGTTCAGCTCTGTTCACTGATGTTCTGCATGTCCACATTCAGGCCACGAACTAAGTGTCAGAGATGGAGCATTTGTTAGCATGCATTGTCAGATAAATTAAGTTGATTTCCTTGCCTTATAGTTCATCACTTAGTTGTAAAGCAGATGATGAAGTTTTATTTATCTTGCGCTGTCTATCCAGCTATCTACTTTTTACTTGTGTATTATGTAAGTATTTATTTATTTAATTGGTCTAGGGCCTTCATCAGAGGAATGTTTTTTTTTTCTTCATCAAGATTTTAGGTCCACTGTCAAACTAATGGTACACACTGCAATCTGAACTTGCTCTCAGTGAATGCTTGGGAAACTTTTCACTAATGCTTTTTAATGAAAGAATATGCAGCATCTTAACATGTTATTTCTCAAATCTGATGTATTGGAAAGGTAAAAGAGTTCATACATTTCAGATGATTTGCTTATGGGTACTCAGCTATGTTAAGACCTGTGGATACAACAACACTACTCAGAAAGGGTCACATTACTTCTTTCAAATGATATAGTTTCTGAGTAAGCCATCCACACATAAATGCTCATCTTCACATAAGCCTTTCAAAAGATCACTTCATATTTGAACATAACAGTGAAAGAGATCAAGTGCATTTTTTTAAATTGTTTTATCTAGTTTATATTACTGATACTTGTAAGGATAAAACAATCACTTGGTACACTTCTCATCATGTGCATTTGACCTTCTATGAGGGATTTAATAAGTGGAATTCTTTGTCTGTTATATGTGTTCAGTAATTGTCATTTCAATGAAATGAGTGTTACGATGGTGAAGAAGGTTAAATCAAAATGATACAAAATGCTTCTGTCAATCAGTATTTAAAAAAATAACTGGCAGGCATGTTACTTTTTAAAGGCAATCACACAAGCAATTTCAGCACCTACATCAACTGTTTACAGCTTTCTGTGTCAGTGATCTGAAGGTAATATTCTAAATAAAGGCCTTCATATCAATTTTTTGTTGTCACTATATCCAGCGAATAAGAAATAATAAGCTAATAAAGAGTGGCCCTGACATTATAAGGGTAACCATAAGTACATGCATGCACCTATTTGCAACACATTTTAATTTCTCAAAACACTGTATATATTACAATAATGCTATTTATTAGTAACTCGAAGAATGTATATTGTCCCAGTCCCCTTCAATAAACACATCACACTGAATAACGTTTTGACGACCTTTATTAAACTTCCATAAACATAACGTTACTGACCAATATTATTTAATGACAACATAAACATCCATATAACTGTTAACTAGGGCAGCGTGACCTCGCTCACACTGTCATACAATAAGCAGCGTCCTTATCTCCACTCGCTTATTTTACTTGTCAAGCAGCATCTCCTCGCTCACTCTCTTTTCCCAGGTCATTGAAATGAATATCCAGCACCAGAGGAGGAACAGAAAAGGGACAGGCCTTCCCTCTTCTCCTCCTATCCAAACTTATAAAATAACCACAATCCCCAATGTTCCAAAAATCAGGGGGAGAGCAAGTTCATGCCAAAATGTGATTCCTTACCCAGTTACACTTGCATAAAACCCCTCCCTATCATTATCTAATTTCCTCCGTCTCTTCCTACATTTTCATTTAACACTTTCATCCCCCACCCCCCAATTAGCTTCCTTCTCCCCCCAATTAGCTTCCTTCTCCTACCTTCTTAATTCTCATTACTATTTCTATCTAACCCCCACCTGAAGATGTCCCTGGACAAATTGGTTTGTTACCAAACTTCATTTGTCTCGGTCCCTTTCAATAAACACATCACACCGAATGAAGTTTCATGATCTTTATTAAACTTCCATAAACATAACTTTGACTAATGCTATTTATTAATCACAGCATAAACATCCATATAACTGTTATTAATCACAACATAAACATCCATATAACTGTTAACTACGGCAGCGTGACCTTGCTCACCCAGACCCAATAAGCAGTGTCCTTACCTCCACTTGCTTATTTTACTTATCAAGCAGTGTCTCATCGCTCACTTTCATTTCCCACTTACTGAATTATTTTATTTATTTATTTTTATTTTACATTTGTTTACTGGGAAAGTTCCACTGGAACAAGGTCCATTTACAGCGGAGGCCTGGGGAGAAAAGCTCCACAACAAAGCAATTCAGTACAGTGGTAACAAAGCAATTCGGTACAATGGTATATATACAATCAAAGAGATATATCATACAATAGTTTGTTTTAAGCAAACTTAATTTACACATAGTAAACCCTGGATGTCACTGTTGGGAGAACAAAACACACATTGACTGATGCAATCAAAAAACTGATGCCATTAAAGAGACATCTCACAAGATATAATAATTTGCAAAATAGTAGGCCCTGTATGGGAGTATTTGAGTACTTTATATTAGAGATGGTAAGCGGTGAAGAGAGGAGGGTAGCAAGAATTGCAGGAGAGCAGGAAAGCATTTATGTGATGCAAGGACAGAGCCAGGACTGCAAGAGGTGTGACTTAAGTGACTTTTTGAAAAGTGAGATAGATGGTGCTGTGGAGATATTTTGGAGGAGATTATTCCATTCCCTAGCGATGGTGTGAGAAAAAAGAGCTTTCCTTGCAGTATTGTTGGCTTTGGATATGCAGAGCAGGGTTTTGTTGGATGAGCGTAGAGGACGATTTGCTGAATATTGGTTTAGTAGTTGGTTTAGGGCTAGGGTTTTGTGGGGATTCTTTATTATGTTGAAGGTGAGCACTAGTTGCTGGTAACTAATTAGTTGAGGGAGTTCTAGCCACTGTAGTTCTTTTAGGGCAAGACAGTGATGACTTCTAAAAGTGGTGTTATTGGCAAATTTTGCAATTTTATTGTAACATGATTCTAGTCTGTCTAGGTCTGTTTTCCTGATGTGAATTAGGATTTGTGATGCATACATTAGGGTAAAGAAGAGGTGGGTATGGGCTAGGGTGATTTGTGCTTGGTCTGATAGGAACTGTGTGTTTGTATAAAGTTCCGAATTTTTTATGTACCTTTTTAATGGTTTGCGAGATATGGACATCAAAGTGAAGATCCATATCTATTTCAACACCGAGGAGCTTAGTATGGGGGGAGGGGGGATTGTGGTGCCATTTTTGGAGGTGATAGTGAAGGAAGGAGGTGTGGTTCTGGATTTATCGGGGGTGAAAAGGAGTAATTTGGTTTTGTTGGAGTTTAGAATAAGTTGGATATCAGTAATCCATTGTTCCACGGAGAGAAGGATTCTTGAGTAAGATATGAAGAGTGGTTATGGATGGGGCTGAGCAGATTAGGATGGAGTCATCTGCGTTCTGTATAAGTGATGCATGCAGGGTGAAGGTTTGTAGTTTGTAAGTGAACATGGTGAATAGCAGAGGATCCAGTATTGATCCTTGAAGAACGCCTATAGTAGTTGGTATTAGAGGTGATAGTACACCTTGCCATTTAACTGATTGTTTTCTATCAGAGTGATAGTTTTTGAACCATAAAGTAGTAGAGGGGGTGAAGGACATGGTGGATAACGTGTCTAAAAGTAGGTTATGGGAGACTATGTCAAATGCCTTAGAGAGATCTAAGAATATGGCTGATACGAAGTTGTTGTTGTTTCTAAGTTGGTTAACCTGGTTGATTAAGGAGAGAAGAGCAGTAGCTGTACTGTGGTTTGGGCGGAATCCATGTTGTGTGAGGGAGAGGAGATTATGTGAGGTTAAGAATTGCATTACCTGGGTGTGAATGCATCTCTCCAGGAGTTTAGAAAGGGGGGATAGGATAGCAATGGGGTGGTAGTTTGATAGTTCATAGGAGTTACTGCCTTTGAGAAGGGGAATGATACGTGACACTTTTCATAGTTGGGGAATGTAAGCATCTTGTATAGAGCAGTTTATAAGAAGTGAGACAAGGCAGGCTAGTGACTCCGCAGCTAATTTAGGAAATTAGTGGGTAGACCATCTGCTGTGAGAGTGGTGGGTTTAAGTTTTGAGAGTAGTTTTTTAACTGTGGAGGTTGGTACAGGTGAGTGTGTAAAGGCGAGCATATTATTGTGATCTATAGTTGGGGGGAATTTAAAGTTATTGTTGGATAGCTGGATAGATAATGAGAGAACAGATTCTGTGAAGTGATGGTTAAATTGAGAAGCTATGCTGTCATTATCAGTATTGGTGTAGGGAGCTGGGGTGGTAGTTTTGCCGGGTTTTAGAAGGGAATTGATAGCCTGCCAGAACTTTTGGGGTTTTTTGGAATGTTTGTTTTGGATGTCTAGGAAGCAGTTTTGTTTATCCATTTTTGTTTGTTTTTTGGCCTGATTCCGAAGTTGTTGATATTTTTGTCTATCTTGGCTAGTGTTATTCTTTTTCCAGTTTTTCCAGGCATTGTCTCTGGCTTTTAGTAAGGCTTTTGTTGTCCTATTTAGCCCAAGGGGCATAGTTAACTTTAGTTCTAAGTTTCCTGACGGGAGCTAGTATATTTAGAATGTTCATAAAAGTACTATTGAAAAACTCAACTGCCTGGTCTAATGGTAGAGTTTTTAGTGGGTGCCAGTCACATTGCTGTAACATGCTGTTAAGAATTTGTGGATTTACCTAGTGCTCATCTCTAGTTTCCTTATACAGAATTAAATATCCAACCAAATAAGCAGTGTCCTTACCTCTGCTCCCTTATTTTACTTATCAAGCAGCATCCTAGTGCTCACTCATCTTTCCCAGCTCATTGAAATGAACATCCAACACCAGAGGGGGAAGAGAAGAGGACAAGCCTGCCCCCCTTCTCCGCACACCAGCCTAACCAGGCTGTTCCCCCTTCTTCCTACCATAACTTCCAATAAAATCCTCCAAACAAACCAAACCATGCATTAAAAAGAGGTGAAGCCAAACATCATTCGGTGTACTCCTTCCTCTCTGAACCAAACTGGATCCATGTCATCAACCTCCCAATGCCCTTTTATATAAATACCCAAAGCAGCCAATTGTCAAAGTGGCTGAAATTAAACCAATGATCCCTCTTCAATGCCAAAGTAATACCCATACCCTCGTATAACCTCTGTAAATTAAATAAATTATCACTTATCCAAGCTACCAACAGTAGCTTTGTAATAATTCCCAGGTCATCACCTGACAAATGTACCACCAGAACTCTAAGAAGCCCAATGTTACCTGAAATAAAGCAAGGTCATCTGTATGTCATCATGCCTAACTGCAGCCCCCTTTTTTCACTCAGTGGATATAATAATGACAAAATCAGATTTCCTTTTCTAATAGATCAATTTAATAGTAATCCTACCATCATACCAACTAGCCATTATAAGACGAAAGCATTTACTGACCAACAAACCACCCTCTTAATGACTTCAATACATCCATAAAGCAAAGGCCAGACTGACTGTAGCTCAATGAACCTCCATGTACCTATGTCAGCCTTAGTAACAAAACCAATATCAATAGCCAATGTCTGCCAATCTACATACTATCAATACTATCAAACCTACCCCAACCCTTCACGCATATGAACGACCGTCCAAGATTTTGCAAATTTACGTAACCCTGACACCCGTGCAACTATACTAATTGGAGCTAAATCCTCCTTGACTAAATGAACTCCCTCACCATCTTCCCAAGCCTGAACCAAATGACTCAACAATCCTTCCCCCTGGCAGCTGCAACACAAATTTAACAAAGCTAGCAAAACCCTACCATATGCTTTCCTTATAAAAGCTACCCCAGACTCCTGCAGCAAGCATCTAATCCTTCTAACCCAACTTGACAAACCTCATCTAGCAGCACCTGCAACCCACACCACTGCCATATTAACCGAGTGAAAATAAACCCTATTCCCCACAACTTCTCCTGCTAAACCTACGATACTGGCTAAATTGAAACTAACTCCAAAATTCAACATCCCTCCTCCAATCATCCTTCCCTCCTGCCGGCCAACAAGCCATAAACCAATCTCCCCCCAAAGTATGCTCCCAACCCAATACCTCCTGTCACATTTGTAAACAAATACAAATCCCCAAGAACAACCCAATCCATCTGTCAAAAGCTCAACAACATCCTTAATCTGCTGCTTGCCCTTGGATTTCACTTTCAAAGCTTTTCTTTGACTGTGTTACCTTCGAATCCGGTAAAGAAACAGACCCTGGCCTACACCTGCTAGCAGGCCCAAAACAATGCCTTGCTTAAGCCTTCTAACTTCAGCCGAGCCAACAGACCATCCAGTTCCTCACCTGTCCCCCAAAACACCCGTAAACCTCCAATGCTCCATCAAACCCTACCTACTCTTAAAATGCCATACATATAAAGTGCCACTTCCTAGCAGCCCAATAACCTACCCACCCACCATTCCTACTCCACCACACCTTCATCATCTATTCCTTCCTCTATAAGAGCTGTAGATTCCTACAAATTGACCCCCCCTCCGTGATTCAATAGAAAATCCTTAAGAAATCCCCATATATTAATTAATGCTCAACTTCTGAATCAGGAAATGGCATGCAATACCCATACATTAATGGAAAAATGCATCCCCCAGTCTTCCCTTTGACCCATGAAAGGACACCCCTTTTCTGTACCCCTGAAAATTCCCTTTATCCCAGCTTCCATGAAATCTACTTAACAACAAAGATAGCCTACAAATTCAGGCTGCTGCCAACTCAATTAACCAACATACCTTCCCATCTGTCACCTGCACAGCCGAATATATACCTGCATACTTCAAACAAGTGTGTGAAACCTACACGTCACCCACAAACATACCACAACCCAGACCCTTTAACTTACCAAGATTGGCAAGTCCAAGGCAGTATCCTTCTGCGACAAAACCACCATGCAATAAATGAAACCCAACACCTAAGGAAACTTAACACCCAATTGTCCCCTGCCATTTAGGCACAAAGCCAGTAAAGCCACCAAAGCCTTTACTGTTTGCAATTTCTGATTCCAAAAGACAATGAACCCCATCCACATCAATTAATTCAAATTATCCACATACTCCCCCATTCCAAACCTGCCCTCTAAGTAAAAGCAGTAGGTGAAAAGGTCAAAAGACACCTTCCCTGCCCCCAGGGCTTGCTTAGCTAATCAATCACTCAGCCAGATCCCAAAGTCCAACCCAACCTCGGTTGTTATGACTCCACCCTACCTATGGATGACCCCCAAACTCCCCATAATTAAACCTAAACACCTGTTTCACTGTGCCACTGATGTATTTCATCCTTACGTATCCCCGCACTACTGCCATATCGCAAAAACACTCACATGCCTAAATGCACACATAAAAATGTATCACTACCTGTGACCTCACTGTGTACCACCCCAGCAGCCAAAACACCCCTTGCAATAACATCCATCACCTGATGAGATCACTTCCTTTGGACCACTGGTTGATGCAAACTCTGCACTTCCACCACCTGTGACCTCAGTGAGTAGCGCTCCAGCAGCTGAAACACTCATTGCAGTACCACCATCTGCACTTCAAACACCCACAGGTCATCTCAGACATAGAACTTGTCTTAGCAAGTTCACGCCAAAATGTGATTCCTTACCCAGCTACACTTGTATAAACCCTATTAAACCCCTCCCTACCATTACCTCATTTCTTCACAATCTTCTTACATTCCCATTTAACCCTTTCACCCCTCCCAATTAGCTTCCTTCCCCTACCTTCTAAATTCCCATTACTAATTCTATCTGACCCTGACCTGAAGATGTCCCTGGACAAATTAGTTTGTTATCAAACCTCATTTCTTTTTTATATTAAGAAGCAATTCAGATTCATAAACTAGGCAATATTTCTGTGAACCACTAGTGTCATCATGAAAATTTACTTTTATTTATTCTTTATTGACTAGATTAGTACCAATAGGTTAGTATCATCATTAAAGTGGAGATTTGAGGTGGGATTTATACAACTAGAAGAAATTTGGGTGCTAAAGGATTTATTAAATCCACCTGTGATACCACTAACTCAAACAGATGGGACACTGGATTAATGTCAAGTCTGAAGGATGACACACTGTTAAGGTGAGGATTACACCAGTATAGATTGCTTTTGTTGTTTTTTGGGGGTAACTTCCGGTAGCTACAGCAGCCTCTATGCAGCCATTTGCATACAGGGTTTCGGTGAACTATTCCAATTAGGTTTCTGTGAACTCGGGGTTTGAAGGGGCACCGAATTGTGTGGTGAATAACTGGAGCATTTTAAAGGGCCACTTTGATCTACTAAATGTGGTTGAATAAAAAAAAAATTTATTTTCTTTTAAACATATGTTTGAACAAAAGATGACTAAAATCAGACACGACACAGAAAATGTTTGGTACTTAAAAGTGTTTTTTGTCACCAGTATAGGTTCATTGAGAATAATCCATATGTTTCTATTGCAGGTTTTGATTAAAAATACTCAGTCTAATGGACATTTAAATTTTCTTTCCATTGGAATTGTCTTCTTAGCTAATTGGTCTTCATTTGATACATTTTATTTATTTATTTACTGGCATTTGATCACGAGGAAAGTCCGACTGGGTAGCAGCCCATTTTCAGTAGAGGCCTAAGGAGAAAAGCTCCAATGTATTATAAAACATTTTAAGATCAACAATTTTACAGTCTTCAAAAATAATACAAAAACATCTACATTTTAAATAGTTAAACCAAATAAGACATAAAATGAACAGATACAAGTTATATGACAATGATATAATATTTACAGACATTTTAGCCAGTTTATAGAGAAATTAAAGGTAAGTTAGTATACTACAAACAAGAACTGCAATATGAAGTGAGGGGAAAAACAAGTTTATGGCATATTTAGAGATAAGAGCCAGGGAAGAGAAAATGACAGAAGTAAGGACATGACTGAAGAAGGGAGTGTAAGGAGGTATAAGGTACGAATAGGTATTTGCTTAAATTTAGGCATATAGTGTAGCCTGGTGCTGGGAAAGAACAGATCCAGCTTTTGGCTAGGAAATCTTCCAGAATGGTTTTAAGGATGGGAGGCAGGTCATTTTATGCTGGAACGATTGCTAGACATTTAAATCAAATAATCTATGACAACTCCCCCCCAACCCACTCCCTTTGTGCACTATATACCACCTTTTACCCCTCCCCACCTCACCTCCTTCTCTCTCTAACTTCCAAAAATTGCTTTTTTTTATCTGTACATAAATGTTTTACTTACATGTTTTTTCATCTGAAATGGCTGTACTTTAAATATGTTTAGACTACATGAATCTCACTTTTGTAAATCATTACCTAGGATTTGAAATGTTATGACTTTTTTAACAAATTGTATATTATCTCAGTATTTTTCACTGTTCTACTACTTTATTTACTTTTGTATAACTATTGTAAAATTGTCTACATCCTCTGGAGCTTTTCTCCCCAGGCATCCACTGAAAACAGGCTCTTCCAGGCCCAGTGGACTATCCCAGTCATCAAATTGTAATAAATAAATAAACAAATAAATAAACAAACAATTAAATCTACATGCTCAAAACTTGAATATGGTTGATAATACTAACAAATAGAAATTTGAGTGGCATTTGTTATTTAGTAAAGGAATATTCCATGTTTCAAGAATAATATTTCTATAAAGTTTTTGTTTTGTCTTTCGGCTATTTTCTGGTAAGGGGTTGCCACAGCGGAACTCCGGTCCACTAATGATTGGCAGTAGATTTTTACAACATGCTGAGGTGCAGCTCGACGCCCAACCTTCAACGAAGGCACGCCCATTTAAGCACGCATGTCTTTCGAACGCTACCCAACCGCAGGGAGGACATGCAGACTCCACACAGAAGGCACTCCCAAGACACGCCAAGAATCGAACGGGAGAATCTCTTGCTGTGAGGTAACAATGCTACCGCTGTACCACCGCGGCATAACGGATAATATTTCTATAAAGTAACTTTCAATATTAAAATCCCAACACAGAAGCCACATCTTTTAATGTCTCTTCTGTGATTGGTGCTAGTTGTTTTAATGGGAATGTTTAAATTATGAGCTTGTTAAGTATGTGTTAAAAACAAAAGCACAAAACATTATTTTACATTTCATTGAATCCTTTTACTTGGTTTGTTTTAGTTTACATTATTTTCGCCAAGTGGTGGGTGCTGTTGGTTTTATGTTTTGGTTCTTCACCTTTCATAGACACGATATCAAGTTTCTCATGAGGTTTAGAGAGTATGGCGTTTGATGAAAGTAATTTGTTTATATTTTTTTTCAGATGATGTTGTCATTTTAGCCTCACAAGGGTATGATCCTTTGCATCCAGGGGAGTATTTCATTGCTGATTATGAAGCAAAGGGAATAAAAATTCTTCATTTTAATATAAGATTTGGGCAACTTTAAAGATTTTTATTTGTTTTCACATTATTTCTGACATTGCAGCAGCCCGTTCTTATCTATGGGGTGTCTGTAAGTCAGATGTCTATAACTCGGGGACTGCCTGTAGTTAGCTTCTCCATGTTGAAAGATGTAATTCAAGTTATTTTTGTTACATTATGAAGATGATCCCTGGGTGTTATCTACAAGAGGGGGTGTAGTATGCATGGCTTACTTACAGGAGACCACTGGCAGACTCAGGACATGTAGGTGGTATACCTCCCAGCTCACCAGAAAATACCTGTAAATCTCATGGCATAAGCTGGAGACAGTTTCTGTGGAGGGAGAAGTCTCACTTACTCTGTTTATTTTGATATTTCTTTTTAGATATCACATTTTCATTATTTCTAAAACCACACTGATGGCATTTACTGGCCCACTTTGATTTTGTCATTCATGACACAATTTAATATTCATTTAATTTGTGGTTCACAGCTGAGTCCATTAAAAGAGGAGAATTTTATGTGCAGCAGATCAAAAAGGTGAGGTCGGATATAATAAGGACATTTTGGCATTTTCCTGAATTCTGACATTGAAGAGTTTAATTATTTATACTTTTTCAAGAAAAAATGTTATGATGATGACTACTAGAGAAAAAAAAATGACAAAGGGCAAATATGAGTAACTACCAGATAATGGAACTTGCTTAGTGAAATCCATTACAGCATTACACTATGGCAATAAACAGACAAGTTATACTGGCCAGGTGCTGTTTTGTAATAAGGATGCTGCTGAAATCATCAGGGTGTAGTTTGAGATGTACAATGCATGTGCATGTCCCTGCAAATAGCTTCATTTTTGTAGTCCTTCCTGATATGTACTGGCCATCACTGCAAATACTGTATTATGAAATAGTGATAAAGCATGTTATTGCAAATACAGGATAGATGCATTTTACTGTAAGTCACAGCAAATGTTTAAATTACATTATGCAATATATTTGCGGGGATAAGTGTGTTAAAGTGAATAATTTGTTGCATTAATTTCATTGTTGTATAGTCACAAAAACTGGCAGCTGTCAATTTTAGACTGGTCAGTAACTACCATAATATGTTACAGAACACGTGAATGTAGGTAGAAATATTGGAAGTAGCAACATATGAAAATGTGAAGTAATCACTAACATGGAATTAAAAGAATAAGAAAAAGAATATTTATTTGGCAAAGCACAATTTATGGCCAAGAAAAACAATGACGCACCTTTTCTTAATAAGCAGAACATATTGAGCATGGCTGTAGACATACAGATGTCAAAAATCAGATAACATACAGTTCAACAAATGTTAAGAGTAAAAAAGGTACAAGCACAAAACAGAAGGATGGAAAGTGTGCCTTAGGGGTCGCTACTCCAGGTGACTGATGGAGTGGCAAACAGGGATGTGCGTTACTATTCCTGGTGAAAGGGCAATTCTGTAGGCACTTCCTCTGATAATCCCTGGTTTAGAAAGGAGAGTTTGCAATAGGGAGGAGTGGTCGAAAGGAGGGATAGGGTGGTGAATGTAGATGAGTTGTTGTGGAGGCAGGGGGTTATGCCGCATGTTATTATTTCATACCCACCCCTCGAACGTTATGAAGGAGACCGATAGGCAAGAGGAAGTAACAGGGTAAGTCATATGTGGAAATCCCACCTGGTGGATGTAAATGGCCAAGACCCCCAAACCACCCTTAAGAACTGTGCCAGGCCCAGACCCATATCAGAGAAAGTCTGGGGAGTTAGTAATTGGCTGGTAGACTCTGCAATGGAGGTTGGGCACTGAGTAGTAGGCCATAGGATGATGCAGAGTGAAGGAAAAAAAATTAAAGAAAAAATAATGTACCTTACCAGAGTTTGTTCGGAGCATGTAGAACTTTGAAAGACACAAACAGCTTTCTTTCAGTACTTTAAACAAGCTTAATGGTTAAGAAGTTTAAAAATGCACAAAACATGGTCCTGATTATCATGAGCTAACATATATGAGATAGATAATTCTTTGCATGGAGAATAAAGTAGCACACTCTATTATATGCATATAACACAGTAATGTTCACAGAAACATAGCATACAAAGACAGTAAAGAAGCAAGTAAATATAATGAAACCATGTTAAATGAAAAGACAGAGAAAGAGGCAGAACAAGTAATACAATATAATATACAACAGCCATGATCACAACAAGTAATACAATATAATATACAACAGCCACGATCACAACATTTCCCTGACTACAACGTTGTCCTCCAGACATGTAGTAGCATTAGAGCTCTTTATATTTTTGATAGGGTATGGAAAGAAGGGTTGGATGTTCATCTAACAGGAAATACATGTGCTTTTACTTGAGAAGTTAATGTTTTTGAAGCATGTTGGTTTATGTTAGAAAAGTTCAAACAAATGTTACTTGCAGCTTTAATGACTCAAACAGCTGTCTCTAGCCTTTCCTCTCTGATCAACTTGTAGTTGCAGGCCTTATAGATGATACTGCACCTGCTCAAAACTGTCTGAGCAAGTGATGTTGTCAGTGGAAATCTCTTGATTAATGTTACTAACCCGATAAAATGAACTATGGAGTCGTTCATAACCAACAAAGAATGGCATTTGTAAATCCTTGATTCACGGCGTATTTCCTCTTCTATATAAATAGTAGTTGAGCTATGCTCACGAAAACCTTAAATTATTCTGTCACTAGGCATGCACATAGCCAGGTATATCCATGTACACCACGGACAGTACTTCTTAAAAACAATGTGTTTATTTTATGCAATAGGTTATACTAGAATTTAATTTAAAAATTTACATATTTATAATATTTTTTTTTACTGTGAACAAATAATTGACAGAAACATACACCACCTGTCATTTCGGAAGGGGTATATAATTCCAAAGTTCCTGATTATGTCCCAGTCAATAATTAGATTTTTATTAAGCAGCATATAAGCTCTGGAATAATACAGAGGGCATGTTGCCTTGGCATAGTCCTTTTGAATTATTAAGAAACTTATTCCAGGAAAATGGAGATATTGGAGTAAATGTCTTCCTCTGTTAATTATGAAGGGACTTAGAACACAGCTAAATGTTTAATGAATGGCAGATCAGCAACAACTAGTGTTAAGCCACCAATATATCTCTGGCACAAAATCAAGGGCTAAAGGAATAAAAGTTAAATCTCATTAGTGAACCAGTATTACTCCAAAATGCATGTTAATTTAAAGCATACATTTGCAGTAACATGAGCAAGGCAGGAAAAAACACACTGGAGCATCTGTATTAAGTATTCCCAGAATAATACACATCAATACAACATGGATGAGCATTTCTTCTATTATTTTACATAGTTCTACAAAAATACACACAGCTTTAGCATGCCCATACCGGTTAACTACATCTCAAATGTCAAACTATTTTGAAGTCTTGGTTATTGCCAACAGCTTTAAAATGTATCCTGCTATGTCAGAAACGTGATGTTTGCTGCCAGATTCATGGCTTTGGTTTCTGAGGGCTGAAGGAGTTTTTTCATGGTTAAAATATAAACTTGTCAGGGAAAAAAATAAATAGCATCAGAAATGGAGTTTACCCAAGACTAGGTTGTGACTAGCTCATCAGTTGGTTGACAGAATAAAATTGCTCCGATACCTAATCATTTACATTTGCATAATTTGCTGCATATTATGTTATGTGTTCTGCATACTAATGATGCTGGTTTATGGCCATTTTAAGAACACACTTGCTTGGTTGACGGAAATGCAAATATTTTAATGTTTTCTCTCCTGTTTAGCTCTTATCATTTTGTCATTCTAACAGCTTCCAGATTGTCATGCTCATAATGATTTTATGATCGTTTCATCTTGGAGAAAAAACTAGCTAAATGAAGGTCTGTTCCAATACACTGCCACTGAAACAAGACATGACTCCCAATTTGGTATGGATGGAAAGGAGAGAGATTTATAACAAGGTGATTTCAATAAAATGTGCAGAAGACAACTTTGTAAGAAAATGTGTAGAATGCATGCTTTTAAAATAACTTTCTGACAAAAACAGAGCAAGCACTGACTTTTACAATTCAAGCAGACACACACAAACTTAAGTTTCCACTCAAATCATTCTACATTTTGAGACATTGGTTCACATTTCTAAAGCTTTCAGAGGATTATTAAAATGCAGGCATGCTACTGAATTGCATGATACTTGTACATGGTTGAATACTGAGAATTATAAAGATATCTATAATATTAGTTCATACAAAAAGGCAGTCTATTTTTTTATCACAATATCATGCTCACACAGAATAAGGGCTACATCTGCAGATGTCAACTAAATAATGCCACAGCAAGAAGTGGCATTATACCAAATTATTGTCATTTATGTTGCATACTTCTCTTAATATTAATGTGAATGGTGTCCCTTGGACAGCTACCTAGTCTGTCTTTCAGAAATGTATGCTCTTTATACTAGATACCACACTAATCTGCACATTTACACAGCTGGAAGTAGAATATCAAGCATAACATTTAGAAATGACAATCATTTTTCCAACTTAGCAATGCAAACTCATTGTAACTCTTGTTTTGTGAAAGTCAGGTGTCAGGCCATCAAATGATTCTGTAACCAGCACATTTATGTTTTTTGACTCAGTAAAACAAAACGGCATCATACAAACATTTGCCCTCTCCTCCACTTAATTATTGTTTTGCTCTCTCCTTTTTTATTTCAACAGCAAGTCTATCTAAAAGAGGCTATTTCCCACAACTTTAGCTCCCCAGAGACACAAAAACACCAACCCTTAACCGCTAGGCTCTCTTCTTGACTTTCGGCTGTGGTCTCTCATATAAAAGTACCTGTATGTGTAAACTAATGTACGTTTTATTTTTATCTCTGCCATTGCTCCCCTCAGTCTAGTGGCAAGCACAGGTGTCCTACGCCATTCTGTTTTTATTCTTTTAGCAAGTGCATCCCTAGATCTGATCTGAGTTTCAGCCTGAAACAGAAGCTGTAATACCATCATACTGCTGTGACCTTCCTTGTCCTGCCAACAGATTTTGTTCAAACAGTTAAATGTTTGCCTACCTGTGTGATTGTTTTCACTGATAGGCTTTGGGAGGCTGTTTCAACCCGCTCCGTTTGCCCTATGGGCTCACTCCGCTCCCCTACCCTGCCCCCAATTACCACCTGCCCCCACTACTCCTACACTTATAATAACCTCATCCTATTCCCTACCTCATTTCTATCCAATCCAGTTGCTCCTAAAATGTGACCCCTCTCCACCACACCTATCACCAATTTAGATATCTTTCTCTCACCGGTCTCCATTATCTATATCTAACCCCTCCCTCTCACTCCCATCATATTACACACACGCACACTCCCACACTCCTTCCAACCACCCCATTTCTCCCATACATTCACCCTTTAACTATTAATTAATACTTCTACATACCCAGCCCCATGTCTCCCCTACTCTTCCTAACCCATTCCACCCCCCTATCCGTATTGATACTTTTAATACCCTTATACCATGCCACCTCCTATTCTACAATCCATCTCCCCCTCACCTTGACTCCTTCTTCTCACTCCCTGCCCACTTCCTCCCTCCTACATCATACTCTCACTCAATATTACCCTCCTTAATTCAAACCAACTTTCTTCACCTCTTTAAGCTACAAATCATGCCAACAATAACAAAACCACATATGTCCAAATTTCTATTACACTTCCCCTTAATACATAAAATAAAACCCAAGTCACATGTTCTATCTCCCCTTAGCATCCTTCACTCAGGTGCCATTTACCCAAATCTTGGACCTAATTCACCTCAAAACATAAATCCTCCTCCATCCAGCCATCCCTCCTCCCACAAATCTCTCAAACTGTTTACTCTGAATGCCCAAAGTCTCTGTAACAAATCATCCCTGTTTCAAGCATGGTTAAACCACAGCCAACCAGACATTGTAGCCATCTCTGAAACATGGCTCAAACCCCACATCTCTGACTCTGAAATTCTACCCCCTGACTTTCAAGCCCTTAGAAATGACTGAACAAATAAAAAAGGTGGAGGAGTTGCACTAATCTACTCCAACTCACTCTCTATAATTCCCTACCCAAAGACTATCCCTCAATTCACTAATGCTGAACTAGCAGCTTGACTACTAAAAATGAATAACCATAAAAGTCTGTGCATCATTTCACTATATATCCCACCTGGGAACAATAACCCAGTCCTAGAAGAAATCCTTTTATGGGCCTCAACCAATATAAATAACGAAACTTACATACTTGGTGACGTAAACATAAACTGGGCCAATATCAATAACACTACTACCCAATCTATCAACCACTTTAACTTCAGCCAAACAATTCACTCAATAACCAGACCCAATAAAAATAAATCTCTAGGTACTACCCTAGATTGGATCCTAGTCTCCCACCCTAATACAATTACTAACTCTGGTACCATTCCTGACTCTATTAGTGACCACTTCCCTGCATTTGCCCTCTGCTCAACTCTCTCCTCCCCCCACCGACATCACTACATACACATTTGCAACCTAAGTAATTTTGACCCTAACACTTTCTCAAATTCTCTCAAACAAATCAACTGGAACATCCTGAAAACTCTACCTCTCAACCATGCCATTGACCATTTCAACTCTACGTTTCTAAATACTTTAAATATCATAGCACCAATACGGACAAAACAAATAAAAAACAATACCGCCCCATGGCTAACCAAAAGCACCAAACAACTAATACTCCAATGAGATAAACACTGGAAGCAGTATCAAAAAAATAAACTCGCTAACACCCTCATTCAATACAAATAGCTCGGTAACCTTGTGAAAAAACAAATAATTAGCGACAAAAAAAATTTATTACATCAAGCTCCAGTCCAATCATGCCAAAAAACCCAGACAATTCTGGAACTGTATAAATACCCTTCTCAACTCCGGCACCAAAAATAATCCCTGCCCTGACCCCAGTAAATAAGACCAAGAATTAGTCTCACTATTCAACTTTCTTCATTGACACCATCTGTGAACCCACCAAAACCGTTCCCAATAATAATCCCACATCTAGCACTTCCATCTCTACACCCTCCAACCCTAAATTCCTCCTACTTTCAACCTCAAACCCATATCCACCTATTATATAAAAAGACTTTTCACTAAACTAAAACCCTGCTCTAACGCCCCTGACAATATGCCTTCAATCTTCCTCAAAGCTGCCACTGATGGGATTACTTTCCCTATTAGCATCTTAATAAACAGATCTATACAAGAATCTTATGTCCCCAAACTCTGGCGTAAAGCCTATACTCTACCTCTTCACAAAGGTGGCAAAAACAATTCCATCTCTAATTTCTGCCCTATAGCAATACTCTCCCTATCTTCAAAATCCTAGAAAAATGCATTCATCTCCAATTCATGCCTTTCCTAATGCAAAACCAACTCCTTACCCTAACCTAACATGGTTTCTGTCCCAGGCATAGTACTGTAACAGCTATGATCTCATTCCTAGACACAGTCAATCATGCTCGAGATTCAGGGGAAATAGTTTCCACTCCTCTCCTGGATCTCTACAAAGTATTTGATACCATTTCCCATACCCATCTACTTACTCATCTTTCTAACCTAAATCTCTCCCAAAATTCCATCTCCTGGTTCTCAAGCTACCCAACTGACAGATCCCAAGCTGTGAAATAGAAAAAGGGCATCTCTCCTTTTCTACTTACCCCTACCGGCATTCCACAGGGATCCATCCTAGGTCCTATGTTGTTTATCATCTTCATCAACACATTTCACTCTGCTATACCCAATGTCAAAATAATCCAATATGCAGATGACTCAACTTTAGTCTGCTCTGCCACTAAATTCCCCGAACTCTTAACAAAGACGAAGTCCGCCTTCTCATTCACTGAGGCCTGGATGCACCAAAATCATCTCTCCCTAAATGCAAACAAATACAAAATACTAATCTTCCTTCCATCAAAATCATTCCCTTTTGACAAAACTTCTTTCAAAGTGGTAAGCCAAAACTCACATTAAAATCGTCCCCCATGCTAAACTGCTAGGCGTCACCATAGATGAGCAACTAAAATTTGACAACCATATTCTCCAAAACATAAAACAAAATCATCAAAAACTAGGGATGTTATATATGAACAATCACTTCCTATGTCCCCATACAAGACATACCCTCTCATCCACATTCCTCCTGTCCTCTATAATGTATGGCACACTCCTCTTCTAACCAATGTATCTACATCCATAACTTCCAAATTAGAAATTTGCTATAACAAAATTTCCAAATTTGCCACTAATTCTAACAACTCCTCACACCATTGCCTTGCCCTACACTCTCTACATTGGCTAGAACTTCCAAACTATCTGAATTACCTCCAGGTCATAACAGCTCATAGATTAATCTTTAACCCATCTAAATGCCCTGCCCTTACAAACATCCTTCTCCCTTATACCCCTAACAGAACTCTTAGGTCTGCCCAACAAAACTTAATCATCGTCTCTAAACCTAACTGTCCTCCAGGACTACTACTCCTCTCCTTCTCCTTAGCCAAAAAATGGAACTCTCTCCCTCCCTAAGATCTTTGCTGCACATAGAAAACTTCAAAACCCAACTTCACTCTTTTCTACTTTTTAATCGTAAATATACTTGCATCCTAGCAACCTAAGTCATCCCTCCTTTAAATTCTTCTACTTCTAAGCTCATTTTCCACTCTCTAATAATAACTTTCTTTAAAAATCACTAACTACTTCCTAGATTGCTACTGTTAGTTCTGATAGCAAGGTCATTCAGACATAATATTGTCTAGAATCTAACAATGACAAGTGCCTTTCTCGGAACAATTTTGTAAATACTATTCTTTGATATGTAAATATTAGTAATTGTATTTCTTATCTACTGCATATATTCCGTTTATATTTTGCTGTTTTATATTTTGCTGTGTTTTCGATTTTGTAATGTTTGCTATAGTTGGAGCTTTTCTCCCCGGGCCTCCAATGAAAATGGGCTCCCTGAGCCCAGTGGACTTTCCCGGTCATCAAACTGGAAATAAATAATAAATAAATAAATGTGACTTTATATGGAATATTAATAACTAATACCATTTTTTTAAAGAAATAGCTATAATACATATATAAATAATATCAAACTTACAGTATGGTTAAGTGCCATTACTTAATTTACTTAATGGCTTATCTAGAGCAGAGAGTTGGATTTATACTCACTATAACATAGTCCGGCATATTCAGGGTCTCTCTACAACATAGTCCTACATACTCAGTTCCTCACTAGAACAGAGCCCTACATATTCAAGTCCTCAATACAATAGAGTCTTCCATAAGTAAAGTCTTCACTATAACACAATCATGCATATTAAGGTCCTCACTAGAATAGTCCTACATATGTAATATCCTCACTACAACCTAGTTCAACATATTCAGGTCTTCACTACAATACAGTCCTACATATTCATGTCCTCACTACAATAAATTCCTACATATGTAAGGTCCTCACTACAGCAGTGTCCAACATATTTGGGTCCTCACTACAACAGTGTCCAACATATTCGTGTCCTCACTACAGCAATGTCCAACATATTTGGGTCTTCACTACAATACAGTCCTACATATTCATGTCGTCACTACAATAAATTCCTGCATATGTAAGGTCCTCACTACAACACTGTCCAACATATTCAGGTCCTCACTACAGCAGAGTTCAACATATGCAAGGTCTTCACTACAACAGTGTCCAACATATTTGGGTCCTCACTACAGCAGAGTTCTACATATGCAAGGTCTTCACTACAACAGTGTCCAACATATTCAGGTCCTCACTACAACAAAGTCCAACATATTCAGGTCCTCACTACAGCAGCGTTCTACATATGTAAGGTCTTCACTACAACAAACTCCAACATATTCAGGTCTTCACTACAACACTGTCCAACATATTCGGGTCCTCACTACAGCAGAGTTCAACATATGCAAAGCCTTCACTACAACAGTGTCCAACATATTTGGGTCCTCACTACAGCAGAGTTCTACATATGCAAGGTCTTCACTACAACAGTGTCCAACATATTCAGGTCCTCACTACAACAAAGTCCAACATATTCAGGTCCTCACTACAGCAGCGTTCTACATATGTAAGGTCTTCACTACAACAAACTCCAACATATTCAGGTCTTCACTACAACAAAGTCCAACATATTCGGGTCCTCACTACAATGCAATCCTATGTATCCAGGTCCTTGATGCAGTACAGTCCTACATAGGTCTTGGCTACAACATAATCATGGAGCAAATGCAGTCCAAGAACTTGAAAGTATATTCTGTTCCAAATCAAAGAATATATAAAGGCTGTCTGTCCATCTAGTGGCACGCCTACACCCAGGACTGCTGCCCCATCCCATATGATGCCCCATATGACTTCCACATGTCTCACATACAGTCTTTGAAGTATTTCTGAAGTCTCTATGTACACAGATTGAGATTATACAGTCATCCTACCTACTTGCCCCCAATTACCTCCTCCTCTGCTCATTGTCTGCTTAGAGTCCTCCATGTCAGAGCCGTAAAACAGTGGAGTTATATATGTGTTACTTCCTGAACCTGCTAGCCTGTAAAATAATACTGTCTCTTCTTATGTATACATTAGACACCATTAAGTGGTCTCATAAATCATATGAAGCCTTTTTCCAAACATAAGTCTGATTTCTATATCTCATGATATGCATCTTGAAAGACTCCGGGAAAAATGTATACCTCTTATAATCCATCCATCCATGCACAACCCTTTTTCCCATTTTTGCACATAGAGTCAGGGTGTCACTTCAGCAGTGACAATTATCTAGAGCCAAGCTTTGGACTGCCAGTTGTCTAGACCTGCCATGGTAGTTCATTCACACAACACGCTGGCATGCACACTCACACTTATGGCAATTCAGAATGTCCAATCCACCTACTGCATGCCTTTGGAATGTGGAAGGAAACCAGAGCACCAGCAGGAAACCCACGCAAACAAAGAGAGGACATGCACACTTCGCACAAAAGGCACTCCACCCAAGAGTCAAACGAAGGAACCTCTTGATCTGAGGAAACAATGCTATTTGCAGTGCCACTTTTCCACCTAAGTAAGCATCACATCTTTGTCTATTTGCAGCAGAATCAAGACAAGTGTCTAAAACGTACAGACTTCTTGCATTGGCCAGGGGTCAAACTCATGTTAACTGCTTGGAAGACAGCTATGCTCACCACTGTACCACCAATTCAACTAACCTCTTATAACACCAGAAATAAAATCGCAACAAATAGATTTACAGTTCATGCATGGGAGCATAATAGTTTGGATTCAGTTTTGAAAAAGCTGATCAGACACTTTACCCAAGCAATGCAACTCCTGCCTTAAGGATCCTCACGCTTTTTTGATAGGGCACAACATTGCCTGTAGAGAAAAGTCAAGTAGTGCAAGTCTATTACTGGGCTAAATGTGTCTCCAGCAGAAAAAAAATGTAAAATAAACATTCTTAACTAAGGCTAGGTGGAGTAGAAACAGTTGCTGACTATAATGAGGATAACAGTGTATCCACATGTACCATTCCACTACTTCTGTCACTTAGCTACTCATCTAAGGGCTCTTATTCCTATGAGAAATGAAAGACTAGCAATGCTTGGGAAGCAGGCATCCATGGTAGATGTACTGAAAAAAAATTTTACTAATTATAAGGGTCATTAGCCTAAATAAAATGTGATTTTTCAGCCATGCTTATTGCAGTGTTCTATGCATCATACATACATATATATACATCTACACATATACAATCTAAAAGGTATGACCTGAATTGTGGTGCTCACTGCTGAGGCATGTCTTCAGCTCATCTTTGTATTTTTTTAATTATTTTTCATTAATCTGTGATGACCTTCCACATAGGCAGCTCAGCATAAAAAGTTTGCATTAGGTAAGATTTTTTGATGCAGAACAATCATTTTTTGAGTCATAAATAAATATTTCATCCTCTAACATGCTGCAGAATAGTACACGGTTTATGAGGTGGTCTCATTATCTTTTCTGTTTCACAAGAAACTCCTCATACTTGTTTGCTGAAAATATCAAAAGGATTTATAGCTAACCACACAAAGGTGTGAAGATGGACTCTAAGTGATAGTCTCTGCTGATGTGACACCGTGATCCCGTGTACAATATGAGAAAAAGGGGGAAGATGCCAATATCAATGTTGCTACGCTATGTTTTCCAGAAGACTTTTAACAAGTGTTGGCCCTGTATTGGTAATAGATCATATTTCCTTTGACATGTAATGTAGTTAACAGAGGAATTTGGTCAGGAGTTTGGTGAAATGAATTTAAAAGTCAATGAGCTGCTCAAAATGGCCAAACAAGGTCCATAATAGCGATGTGCACTTCTTAGGGCTGCTGAGGTTATTAACAGAAAAACTACTACTAACATATTTCATACTGGGAAACTGTTGTACAATTTCATTGACAGACAAAGCAAAGACAAACAACATTTCTAGAAGCCTTGCTGTTTGGAAATTACTGTTGAAAAGAAACTCGTTATTTTGATACAGATGACTGGATGCAATTATGTTCATTAATTATCAAACAGATGCAAAAAAATGAAGCTGAAAATTTTACCCCAAACACAGCTGAGTAACAAAAACATTTCCTCTTTATTGCAAGCAAATTATGTCAAAGGCTAAATTTCAGAATTAAAATGAAGATGAAATGCATAATTCATAGGTTCATAGGTTCATACTAGGCTATCTGCCCGAGGGCATTTACAAGCCTAGCCCATAGTTTTGTGGCTTACGCCACCCCTTTAGTATGGGGAACTATACCCATTATTTTGCTGTGCCTCTGTTGAGCAGTGACACTGAGGTAATCCCTGGGGTATATCTGCGATCTCCCATCCATTGGTCAAGATTTCTCTTGAACAAGGCCAGCGAGGTGCTCTGCCTCACATATACCGGGATTTTATTCCACAGCATAGGGAGTCTTTGGGTGATCTATCATCTAAAGGCCAAAACTGGCATGTAAAGCTTATAACCTGCAGTCAGAAAAGAGAAGGCTCTGTAATACTGGAACAGTAAGGGATGCATACTGTGAGCACTGAATTTTTACAAGGCAGCAACAGTTTGTGTATGATTTTCTGTAGTGTGAAACTTCTGAAGATCAAAGGCAAGAAAAAACACACTGCTACTAAACCAGCACAGCTCCTGATGCCAAACAGCAGGACTAAACGCCTCCCAAACACACGTATGCTTGTTCTGGAAGTCAAAATCAAAAGCAACGAGCTGCTACTAAGCCAACACAGTTCCTAATTCCAAGCAGCAAAACTAAACACCTCCAATAAGCACAGTCAGAGAGATGAAACTCATCAAAGATAAACTCAGCCAGATAGCCAAACTCACTGAAGCAGGTCTTTTTAAATTCCAAAGGGATAAGCAAACAAGATGCCAATAAATAAACAGACTTCAATTTTATTAAGCACCACAATACTGCTTTTCATCGGCGCCCTGCACCAACTTCTTCCGACTTTGAAAAATAACAACTCACACTTAAGTGCTGCTACATTTAAAGCCATTGCAGGCAAAGTCTATTACAAAACACACCCTCCAATTACCTTAAAGGAACAGGCACAAGTAGCTTCAATCTAACTAAAATGTTCCTATCCCATAAACACACAATATAAAAAGTTGTACGTGATATAAAATATAAAATATACAACTGTAAAACTAATACTGTTCCTTACATAGCACTTAAATAATGCAATCAACAGTTAATAGTATTATAAAAAATGTTATAAAAACACACTTACTTCAAACCAAATACGCATAATAATACTGACACATTAAAATTTCTGGATGATGGACACTATAGCTCTAGCATCCATGCTAAAGGTAGTAATGAAACTGCAATGGTATGCACCTCTAAGTTGGCTGCCACCTCTGGGGTAGCTATTCTCTGAGACAGAGTGACCCAAAATGGGTTGAAAATAGCCCATTTCCCTTTTGGATCTAACCTCTAGACACAAATCCACAACCAACTCCTCAGGATAGCCCCTACATAAAAACAAATTTGATATGAACCGGCACTCTTCCTAGAAGTCACCATCTCTTGAGACCATTCTGGCCGCCCTCACAAATTGGCCTTTTACTATTGATCTCTTCTGGGAGGCCGGGTGTTCACTATCGAAATGCAAATAAGAACTGGTAAGGTGGTGTGAAACTTATTTGCAGGAAAAAGCAGGACTATAAGTGTAGAGCTGTTTTGGACAGTATGAGACTGGCGTACTGCAGGCACCCCATGCCAATTGATAACAGTTACGTATTACCTAATAGGACTTGTTTCAGTGAGACAGAAAGTTAAAGTTGAGTATCAGTGACCCATATTGTATATTTTGTAGGAAAATCTGCTTTTTATTTATCTGTCACTGTCTTACTGCAAGTGTACAATGCAAAATATTGCTCAGTTTATTTAAAATGAAAAACCCTTGCTCAATTATCACGTGTTTCCATAGTATATAAAAAGAACATTACTACAGTGTCTTGTGCTGTATAGTCACTCTTGCCGGGTGATTTCTGTGATATTCATACAAGTAAAAAATTACTGCTAAACTGGAAAGGGTACATTGAATATTAATAGACATTTAAATAAAAGACCTATATGTAAACAGTGACAATATTGGCATACCTGATGACATATATTGTAAATAAAATGTAAACAAGGAAAAAGGAAAATACCCCACGAATATACAGTCAGTCAGTTTGCAGCTTCAACAATTTGACAATTATACTACGGCCAATAAAGGATGATATTATTCCTCAAAGCAAATGTGGAAACAAAACTGTCAGTATATTTAACATTCTAATATTTAATTCCCATCAGCAAACCAGGTAGACAAAAATTAAGTTCCACAGATAGTTTACCTTCTACCACATATTACTGTTCCCCCTGTTTAGGAAACTTAAGTTTAGACAAAACAAACACAATGAATGTGTTCAGTGACCATAACACTAGGTTTATTACTTCTGCTTCATAGTGGGAGTCCATTAGCTGACCATTTTCTAAAACAGCAAACGAAATTCTGAACGTATTGTTTTCTTTCTTGATTGAGCAATTACTTATAGCAATAACAACTCAAATATTCAGCAGCAATGCTGCTCTTGTGATGTAGTGTTATAAAGCCTAGTTGATCAGGTTCTATTACTGCTTCAGGCAAACAACAGAGCAGCAGGGAAGGGATGGATGCATGTTTGCTGGGACTGTCCCTAAGGAGAGGCATGGTCCAAAGGGGAAGTTAACCTTGGATGCAATAAATGAGCATGGGGGGATGGGGCAAGGAAAATGGGTAGGGTATAAACAAAACAAACAAAAAATAAAATTCAGATGGAAACACTGTCAAAAAGAGCCCCCATGACAACCATAGGATACACAACTGGACCCAGCGATGCTGGAGTAAGTCCAGGGGATGACCGGCTCCCAGCAATGTTGGGCTAAGTCCAGGGGGGTAGGAGGGTGGCTGGTAAACCTGGCATGGATGTGGGGCATTAGGGGCGGGGCCAGTAGAAATCAGGTCTTAGGGGGACCAAAAAAATATATATTGAGAAAAAATATTCAGCAGCAATGTAACCATGTAATGTCAACAAAGTTTCAGTCGTCTGGAAAATGCAAACATTTGTTGTAAGTTTTATTTTGTGACTATTCTTACTGGTAAATTATCTGGAATGAAGGTCATAGGCAGCATGGCTGTGTGTGCCTCATATAGGTGGGTTCATGTTTTTCTATCATTTTAGAAACCATTGCTAAACAAAGAAATTATATGTTGTGCCCTAAATGACTTTGTAAGTCAGACAAACTGAATACATTTTAGTTTGTATGAATGCATATTGTCACTGATTTGGGTACAGCAGGCCACAAAGGTTCACATTTTGTTACTAAATGAATGCATATTGTCACTGACTTGGGTACAGCAGGCCACAAAGGTTCACATTTTGTTACTAAAATCATACCTTTGTGAAGACTTCACAGCATGCTATGTTCCTATTATGAAGGCATCAAATCTATACCACAGCATATGATTACAGGGCGGTTCTTCTATGAACCCACACTTTAATGATCAGTAAAGTTTGTGGGATCATGCAAGCCTTTCAGCAAACAAAGGAAGACATCCATGATTGCAAACACCCTTCTCAGTGAGCTATGGGAACCAACGAATTTGACTCATATTACAGTAAAACACTACCCAGCATACGTATATGAAGGAAGCTTACTTTCAGGCACATTTTATCAATAATGATTTTGAACTCTGAGATGTAGGCATAACAAAGTAGATGATTTTAAATGACACTTAGGTCTTCAAAAATTTAGAGATTTGGTCACCAAAGCTGCAATCCAATACTGTGAAGAGAACATTAATGATTTTGGGCTTTTTTGTTTTCTGATTTATACAGAAGGAAACCAGCTCTACAAGAATGCCTAAGAAGAGATGCCCTATAAGGTCTGACCCAAAACATACAGAGACAGAGATAGATCAAAGTTAGAAAAAGAAAGCAGACATTATCCGCCTAAATGTACAGCATATAAATGAAACACAGTGGGCAACACAGCCAGCAAAGTATAAACTTTGCATTTTCTTGCATGGAAAGTGTGTTTATTTAACATTTGGTAATAGTTAATGAATGCTTCCTGAGAGACAATTCATCATGAGACTCCATAAACCTAGCAAGAATGTTTGAGGCAAATCAATCTATAAAAACAGAGTGATAACAACAGATTAATCTCACGTCTAATCTTACTTTGCAGATGTGGAGATTGTGATTAACAATGACAGGGTACTTCCGTGGCTCATCTCTGTTTATAAACTATCTGTGACTAGCTCAGTTAAAGTGTTTAGTATGAAATGCACCATCTACCGTGTTGCCCCAAATGAAATTTCTAATTATGTTAAAAAATGTTTTAGGTCCGCAGAGCATATGCTGATGACAGGCGTTTATAATCTCATGTGTGTTTATATGTATATCTGCCTATCCACAACATTGAAAAATAATAGCATTAACCAAACACTGCAGAAGTGGGCTTGGGGAGAGATTTTCTTGACTAATCCACGTTTAGAAGTTTGAGACTCAGTGTAACTAATGATACAGAGTCACTTGCAGAGGTAATATAGAAGTTTGAGACTCAGTGTAATTAGTGATACAGAGTCACTTGCAGATGTAATATAGAAGTTTGAGACTCAGTGTAATTAGTGATACAGAGTCACTTGCAGATGTAATATAGAGATGAACCCACAAACAACTCCTATTTACTAAGGAAACAGGAGAGGAGACACAGATTTTGATTTCAAAAATAGCAGAGCTTTACCTATACCTAACTCAGATGGGAATGTTTATAGTTCACCTACTGCATAACAATTAACATGCTTAGAAACAAACATACACTGCCCTGCTTACAAAACTATATATATATATACATATATATATATATATATATATATATATATTTTTTTTTTAATTTGGAATATATATGGTAGGTACTTTTGCATAAATAACAATATTTAAAAAAAAATTTCTTCCTGTTGCATCACTGTAATATAACTATTGACTGTTTTACAAGCCATGCAGATAAAATAAATAAATACATAAATAAAACCCTCTCAAACGGTCTCTGAATGTAAACATAGATCACGTTTGATCCATTGTGGTGTTGATTGTAAGTATTAGTAGGAATTTAGTATCCTTACCGTGCAGCCCCTCTCTCGGTATGTCATGAATAATCTAATTTAGACTATTACACTTTCAGCATCTTCTCTTTACCTCATCAGCTAGGCTCATGTATATTTCACTCACTAGTAATATATAACAGTTATTAATAGGGTCTATGTTAAATCAGCGAACACTTAAAAAAGCGAATACTGATTTATCGACCCTCTTTCAGCGAAAGCTGAAAATCCCGAACACTTGGAACATCGATTTTTTTTTCCCAGGGGAAAATAATCGCTGGGCCATTTTCGGGACTTTGCCATTTCCTCCACTGTGGTGTGATCTTGGAGTGGGTATATTTAAGTGGGGGGTACACCCCCCACATCAGGGGGGCATGTAGGGACTTTATTTAATGTCTTGATGTTTTTTTTTTTTTTTTTTAGGAACAGTGATTTTTTTCACCTGGGAAAAAAAGTCACTGTTCAGAGTGTTCGGGATTTTCAGCTTTTGCTGAAAGAGGGTCGATAAATCAGTGATCGCTTTTTTAAGCATTCGCTGATTTAACATAGATCCTATTAAAAGGTTATCAAACATGTTCTTTACTTTGTACCTGACTTGTATCTTACAGTTTTTTTTTTTTTGCTAAATGAAGTCAACTTTATATATAACTTACTTGTGTACGTTTTCTAATGCATTCTTATTTTGTGCCTCCTTTCTTTTTGTATTGCAGAATTTGATGTGTTACCATTTTACACATATTTTGTGGAATGCCTGCCTTACCAGAACTTCTGTACAGGTAGAACTATTCTGCATGGGCCTTGCACTACCAAGGCCCTACTCAGGTGATTAAACAAGTTATTAAAATAAAATAAATAAAATAAGTTCAAGACATTAAGTTTAAGTGGATGACAATATGAACTGCAATCACTAATGTGCAATGTTTCTGCATAAAAAACATGGCTGTGGGTGTCTTGGAGGATCTGTCTTTTTCCAAGGTACAATGATCTTATAGTTAGTATATAGAGGAAGCAGGGGTATATCCATGCTAGGGGTGTGTGCAGGGTGAAAGCACCGCTGTAAAAGCGCTTTATTATTTATTTTGGAATTTGACAGTAGCGATTTCTACCTATATTTTGTGAATACATTTGTGTTTGTTAATCTCATCTTTGTTTACCTAAAAATTGCATGTCAGAAAAATGCATGTTAGTGGTGGAGACTTTTTCTGCAAAGACTTCTAGTTTACCTTTCTTTTACCTGTTCCTTATTCCCTATTGTCATAAAATGCCAGGATCCACGTTAAGTGTTTTCTCTGAGTGCACACAATGGCAGCACTTTTTTTCCAATTATAATTTTTGATTCTAGCACCAAGAAACTCATAAAGAAGGCTTCTATTAGTTTTTTTTGTTCCTTGGTTTAACAAAAAAGCCAAACAACTGCATTTGCAAATTATCAAATGATTTAGATATCCGAGTTTCAGATACTTCACTGTTACTAATTCACTGTTTTATTTACATATATGAAGTTTCCTTTAACACTATGCCACTGTTTTCATGCAAAGAAATACCATACAATAACATATTATGTTGAAATATGACAGATGATATTCCATGTGACAACAAATTCAGCAAAAAATAAAAAAAATAATGCAGAGAGACTGCAGAATCGGGTACAACCAAGGAAAATAGTGTGGGGTATTTAAAACAGGCATTATTCATATGCACTATGGAGTAAATTTAAATAAAAGAAAAATACCACACAGTGGAGATGGCCGACATAGGGATTGGGAGGGTGGCCTAATGGTTATGGTGTTTGCCTTAACAACACAAGGTGCAGGGTTTGAGTCTCACAAGGGATAATTGGCTAAGCTTAAAATGGCTCGCAAGGGCAGATAGCTTAGTACTAATCTATGGGGTTGGGAGGGTGGCCTAATGGTTAAGGTGTTTGCCTTACAAACACAAGGTACAGGGTTTGAATCTCACAGGGGATAATTGGCTAGGCTGAGAATGGCTCGCAAGGGCAGTTAGCCTAGTGCTAACCTATGAACCTATTGTGTATGTCCTCTTTTAATGGGTGTATTTCCCAATCCTGTCCTCAGAGCACAACAGTCATGGAAAGTTCCACCTAACCCACTTTAAGTGGTAACCTTGGGAGTCCAGTTCACTTCAAAATGAAGGGATCACAAGTT